>NC_056725.1:137018061-137190561 GCF_019279795.1 Protopterus annectens
TGTATAAAACTGTCTCCCTCAAACTGTGTATTGTACTGCACAAATAAGTTCTCGCACACATTCCTTACATACATACAAGATTGCACTCACACATGCACATGCGCTCATGGACACGCACACTCACACACACACACACACACACACACGCACACACGCACACACACACGCACACGCACACACGCACACACACACTCTGTTAACCTGGATGTCCAGCTGGGTTAGGGTCCATTACTACCTTCTGGTAACAAACTTGATCAGATGTTTACAGTATCGCATGTGGAAAGAGGTAGTCAAGCCCAAGCTTATAGGATGAAGCAAATTGCCTTAATCCTCTGTGCTAAGGTACCAGAATACATAATAGAAATGGAAATTATCTTGCCATAGCTGGAGATGAAATGCATATTCACAAGTGATAGTTGACACGAAAGAGGTTAATAACTATTTTTGTAGCTCGTCATAGAAAAGAACAAAATAAGAAAAAAAATGTGAGTGGAAAAGATAATGTGGCTTGACCTTTACAAGAAAAATATTTTCTAAACATTTTTCACTAAAGAAGCTGTAATCCTAAACCTGTCGCATACATCATCACAGAGTCTCTGTGAACCAAAGCTAACAATTAAAACTAACATCTGCTACTTAACCATCACTTTTTAGCTTTTGTCATTAACTCTCAAGTTCCCAGTTCCAGGTTTCACATCTTAACTACCATTTACAGCCATTCATTACAAGTGAATAGGATTGTAGGCCTATCCTGTTTTTAATAACTAATGTTACTATAGTAAACTCTGTTTTTTTTTTCTTTTAAGTAATGCCTTTGAATACCCACCAAAAAACAAATGGTAATTTAAAATCAGTCTATCCCTCCAAGTATATTGTGAAGTTCCTTAAAACTGATTGTACTAGTCAGACAAGGATGGGGTAATACCAGAAAGTATGTTCCCTGTTGTTTAAGTCAGTCATGATTGCATATTTAAAGATTTGTTGCAAAGAAAACCACTGTATATATAAATATATATATATATATATATATATATATATATATATATATATATATATATATATATGTGTGTGTGTGTGTGTGTGTGTGTGTGTGTGTGTGTGTGTGTGTGTATGTATGGGTTTATATCATATGGTCGCAGTACCATATGATCAAATTTTAATGGATTGTTTCACAGAACATTGAACTGGCTTCTCCTCTGAAAGCTGGTATTTTTTGGGGTTGGGTGTTTCCCCTTTCCCCAATGTGGAGTATACCTCAGAGATGGCATATATAATATGCAGGGGGTGTGGGGGATGCAGAGAGGCGTGCCTTCCTGCAAAAACACTGTTATTTGTGTTGCCAGATTCAAGAGGGGAAGCTAGTTTGATGTTCCATTAATGATCTTATAAAATTCAATCATAACGTCTTGTAACTATATGATATAAATCTATATACATATATATATATATATATATATATATATATATATATATATATATATATATATATTTGCGATTCTTCATGTTCAGTAAAGTGAACTGCAGAGATGTTTGTGCTTGGTTGCCAGTATGGCTAACAAAGGGTAAGTATTTTTTTTAGGGCTGAGAGTTTGCTAGTGAGTGTGTACTTGTATATATGCATGAGTATGTATGTGCGTATGTGTGCTAGAGTTACAGTAGCAGTAATGTAAGGGGATAGGTTTAATGTATGTGTGAGTGTGTTTGTTTTAAAGGTTAGGGTGGGGTTAGGTAATGTGATACATTAGTGTACTCTTGGTGTGTGTGTATGTGTGTGGTGAGTGTTTGAACTGTCTTGTGTACTGGTAATGTTACATAACGGATTTTTTAAGGTAAGTTGCACTGTTGTGGTTATTGGCAAGGTTAAAGCTAGCATGCATTACTAAGTTGTGCTGTCTGTATATTTACTGTCTGTGTCACACATACTGCCCTTTTTCTATGTTATCACTCTGCTCTTTTATGTGTTGTCCTTTCTGTTATGTGTTTCTTACTCACTGGTTTTTCCTCTTCCATGTCCCATCAACTCATCAAAGTGTCTTCTCTTTAAAAAAAAAGAGTATTCCCAGCAAAAAAAAAAAGCTTATGTATACCAACATGCCATATCCTCTAACCTCTGTTTCCCTTCTTCCATCATGTGTCTCCCTCTTCTTTACGTTGTCCCAATTTCTACTGTCCTATCTCCTCCACTTTGTGGGGTAGGCAGTATGTGTGTATTCCCCCACATGTCCCACTCCCCACTCCAGTTTTTAGCTAGACAATTGCTAAAATGCCATATCACAGTTTTTTTTTCTGTCCTCAGGTTCCTGGACGAATTCAGTAGCATAGCAAGGATGGGGCAAATGAGGCAGCTGTCCCAGGTGCAGAATGTTAGGGGGCATGACCAAGAGTTCTTGGCCGGCATTCTTTTTTTTTCTATATCAAAATGTCCAAATAGAAGGGCACTTCATGTAGCAAATTCATATAGGCTTGCTTCAGTTATACAAAGATGCCCTTTTTTTTCTTTGTTTTTCTATTTGTTCTTCACTTGAAGAGCTGAGGGGAGCATGAATCTGTCTGCTTTACAAAGCCGTTTTTTTTCTACTTACTTGAAGAGCTGAATGGATTGGGGGGCTGTATCAAAAGCAGATGCTAGATGAGCCAGATAGGCTGTGGCAGAATCCACAAAATTACAAAAGCTTACTGAACTGTATACTTAAAAAAGTCCAGAACATACACTGTGAAGCACTTTCAGTCAGCCAAACTGATCAGTCCAAGCTGTTTTTATCTGTGTCTTTGTATGTTGGAAGAATAAAAACAGCTTGGACTGAAGAGTTTGGCTGACTGAAAGTGTTTTCTACTGCTTCACAGTGCATGTTTTGGACTTTTTTTTAGTTATATTTTACACAGTGGTTAGTTTAGTTTTTTTTTATTTGAACTGTATACCTGTTAGTTTGTGTGTTATTGAAATGTACATACATTGTCTGCTACGTCGGCATCCTGCATAATGTGTATTGGATAAGCACAACTGCTCTGAATTTAACATTAGTTATGCTGTTTTTTTTTTTTTTTTTTTTTGCTGTTTGGGGACTGTAATTCACTCATCTGGTAATTCTGCACTGCATGTCATTTATGTATTACACTGCTTAGTAGAGTTCTTGCACTATACTTGCTGCATTCCACAGGCCAGTACTGATCTTTTAGAATTTGCCCCTTAATGTTAAAGCCTGCACCCTTACACCAGTATGTTAGTATATCAGGTTTCTTACTTCTCCTACACAAATTTCACCTAGCATGTGCAACTTATACTGCTTGTATACCAGGATGCTATAACCTCTTAAAATAATGGCCCATGCTTAAGTAATATGAATGGTATTTACATATGTAACTTGTTATAGTGTAATGTTTTAGTTCTAAGAAAAATTTTTCACAGTATTGTTCTGTTTCTAAAACTGTGCTTAAGTCATAAAATGTGAGACCCTTTTAAAAATAAAAACATGCTGGATCCCATCCCATTATGGCTTAATAAATAAGCAAAATTAATTAATAAATCCCCATAGTTGAAGAAACATGTTAAATAACATTGGTATCACTAGAAAGCCTGAAAGGTTTTGCTGCAAGAGGTTGGAATTTTAATAGACCCAAGTAGTAAGGAGTTTATTAATTTACTTGAATTAAAAGAGCTTGAATTCGCTAACCATCCCCTGAGTCTAAACATCAATGTAAGTAAGAAATACTTAATTAAATCTGGATCTTTTAAACAATTTTCTCAATATGTTTAGATAGTTAAAAAAACATACACCACCAAAATCATGATATAACCATATAGAGAGAACTATTGAAATGATTTTTTAAACATCTTTATTAAAATTGCAGTTTATATAAAGACAAAAGGAACACATACATTAATAGAAAGGAAAACAAATGATTGTGACAATTTCATTATTTTCATACAGTATGTATATATATATATATATATATATATATATATATATATATATATATATATATATATATATATGGTTCCCTATCAGAAGCCTGAAACACTATAAGCCTGAAAATCAAAATCCTGAAAACTAAAGCCTGAAAATTCAAAATCCCGAAAACTCAAAATCCTGAAACTCAAAATCCTGAAAACACAAATAATGCTAATATGTCACTATAAAGACATTAATATCTACCAACTGACCCTGACCCTAACCCTAACCCTAAGGTCCGTCACGATCACACACTCACCTGACCCGCGCCCTAACCCTAACTCACTTAAACCGCCCCTAACCCCAATATTTGTCACTATTGCATACATGCCTAACCTGCGCCCTAACCCTAACTCACTTAAACCGCCCCTAACCCTAACCCTAACATAAAACCAACCACACACTTACCTGAACCCAACGCATGACCTAACACCACAGGGCTAACAATAGCAAAGCCACAATGATGTCAGTATGTCCATTTTTCAGGATTTTGGGCTTTCGGGATTTTGAATTTTCAGGCTTTAGTTTTCAGGATTTTGATTTTCAGGCTTATAGTGTTTCAGGCTTCTGATAGGGAACTATATATATATATATATATATATATATATATATATATATATATATATATATATATATATATATAAGGTTTCTTTTCAATGATTATCATTCACTCTGACATTAGATAAACTGCTCATTTCCTGCCTTCCACAAACCTCACTTCTCTTCCTGAACATTATTCTGCATCCATTGTTTCTGCAAATTCTATTTATTTAAACATAATCTTTTCCATCCTTTTTCTAAAGATCGCAGTTCTTTTTATCTCCTTTCCAATATTCAATTACAAATGGCTTAGATTTCAATTTTCATTTTCTAGCAATTACTTTTTTTTTTTCTTTTTCGCGGGTTAGCCAATAACATTAAACTCAACGATGTCTTACAATGTCAAGGGAATTCTGATCCCGTGTCCCAGGTCAGATTAATAATTTCTTAGTTACAACCATTTGAACTGCCCAACATGACTGACAATGTACTCTCTAAGGAATTTTTAAAATCTGTCAACATGTTACATTGCCAGAAAACATATTTTATTATTTTATATATTTATTTAACATTTGTTTGCTGGGAAAGTCCATCTGGGACAAAGTCCATTTTCAGTGGAGGCCTGGCGAGAAATGCTTCAGATGCATGTCTTTGGAACATATTCCCAGTCACTTTTCTTTTTCCCATCATACCATGAGCACTTGGTATGTATCTGAAGAAAAACAATTCTCTGAAGCCTGTGTAGAGTACCATTTCAAGAAACAATCCTACTTGGGAGCCATGCTATTGTTCACCCTTTGTTCCTTCCTAAATTGCATTTCCATTATCTCTTTCCAATATTTTCTAACCTCCTGCAGTTGGTTCTTATAGTTATCGTGCAATTCTTTGTATGCTCTACTAATTACCTTTTTTAATAGTAACTTCTGTTAAAAACTCAACTAAAAAGTCTACTAGAATTGGACTTTTGCTTAGCAATCCTTTCTCATGGTCTCTATTTTCATATCAATCCCTGGTAAGGCAGCCAATCACTAACGTAAAGTCTAAACTTCTGTTTGGCCTCAACACACTCTACTACTTTTCACCCTCTAGTTATTTGTTCTCAGTACATTGGTCCTTTTGCCAATTTTTCCCAGTAAATTCATGTCCTCTCTTGCATATTTTCTAAACTTCTACTTGCAAGCATCCATGATGGCAAAATCGTCTTTCTCAATTTCCATTTTGTCTTAGTTCTTACAATACTTTCTGCTACTTCTTTTGCGCACTGTACCAGATTAAATTTCTTATGTGTTTCAAGATTTTTAAGTATCAGAAATTTATCTTTCAAGTTAATTTTGTATGGGTTCACTTCTGATTGCAAGATTGTGTACGTGTAATGTTGAAGCACATTATTTAAATAACTTTCACAGTATGCTTGTTATAATGATGCCTGTTAATTAAAAGAGTTTATGATGTGTTTCCCCAGCAACAGAAAGATTATATCATTAACACAGGTAGCTGAAGGTGCTAAATAACTCCATTGTGTAGCAGCTGATACTTCTGTCGTGTGGAAATATTAATGATTACTAGCTAGATATTTGAGTCAGTATTTCTATAGTAAACCAGTCAGGAAAATTAGAGAGCTGACATTTATTTTTTTTGCTGTATACATGCTACCTATGTTCATTGCCCTTTTCAGTTTTCCTTCTGTGTAAAAACCTACATATGCATATTCTGCATGTTCACTGTTTTCTTTATTATTTAAGTAAAGTTCATTTATTTGTTTTTAAGTTTTTGTTGCTGGTATTAAGTTTGTTAGTTAGTTAAGTGGTTAAATGCGGGAGTGTGATGTTCACTTCCTGAATTATGTTATGCACCTAGGTCACTTAATAAAAATCGAACTGTAAAAATAGAAATAATCAATAGAAAATAATCAAATATAAAATAGTAGGTTGTCCACAGCTGAGTTAAAAATGGAATATCCTTTACTGAAACACACAAACAAGTGATCCTAGTTTAGTATAATGAAGGCTAGTTAGTCAGGCACTGTTATATACATGAGGAGGGGGTAATCATTATTTATACTGTTGGTTAGCAAACTGTGTGGCACACATCTTCAATGAGACTGCTTGAGCTGACTACCAGTAAAATATATATTAGCTGGTGAATTTCATATTTGCCTTGATTTTAGAGCAACCAGAAACCATAACTCACTGGCTTCTTCCAGAGTGGTAGCAGAACTACCAGGACAGGAGGAAGGCTTTGAGAAACTGGAGAATTCAACCAACCTTCATTGGGAATTGTGTGTGTGTGTGTGTGTGTGTGTGTGTGTGTGTGTGTGTGTGTGTGTGTGTGTGTGTGTGTGTGTGTGTGTGTCTGTGAAAATAATACTTTGTGAAAGACATTTATCATGAATAGAGGAGTGCTTAAACAATGGTTCACAGAGAGATCGGTAAGGACAACGGTCTGAGAGTGTTGGAGCAAAGATTCAGTTCTGTAAGTGAATTATATGCACTCCATCCTGGGTGTGGAGTTTAGAAATCCATACTCAGGACAGCAGTAAGTATTCCCTTTATACTGTGGGATGTAGGTTGTACATTGAAAATGCATTACTGAAACAGATTTGTTTGCAAGGCTGTGGTACCACTCATTCTTCACACTTTGATGATAGTGGTGGGATTCAACCCCCATTGGTGCCAGGCCAGCATCCTATCTGATGTTTGTTTTCACCAGTCCTTCACATTTGGTGGTAATGGTTATACCTCACCTTCACAATGTATTTATCCTTTTTTTTTTTCAAACAGCATTTAGAGTAGTCACTATAAGAATACAATCTTTTTCTTTGGTGGTAAACTGTAAAATGTGCACGCATTGTATAATAATACTTGATATTTGTTGATGTGAATTTTATTAGAGATTATATTTGTTTCTGTGCTGAATTCTTAATTCCTATTTTTAAAGAGCATTGTGTTCATTCAGTTTGGTCTCTAATATCTTACAAAATGATCAGGAAAACCATCATGTTATCCCCTTCTGGGGGGGGGGGCTATCATTCTTCAAGTTGATGCTCTGGGTCAGTTTTCCGAATCATTCAACATGGCCTCTAAATGTTGATTTTGTTTCATCAAGAAGGAATGTTGTATCTCCTTCTCCTCCTAATTTATTATATTCTGCAAGTTCTGAGATAGCAGCTATAAAGAACAAATATGATGAGCTTGCTTTAGTTATTTAAATTGATCCAAAACTAATATTTTATATTCTTACAACTTTTCACTTCTCTGTGAGTTTTGACTGCGTTTAATTCTTTCATACTTATTGTGTATTGTATATGAGTCAGAGTCATTAATGATAGCCAAAATGCTTGTAACAAACATTCTCCACAAATGTGTTGATACTTCCTGAAGTTTCTCTATTTCTGGAAAGACTATCCATTAAGTGAGTAACTTATGATTGATGAGATGCATTTTTATTTCCCCAAATCTATATTTTCTCTGTTTTAATATTGCAAAGGATGAACTGTCTTCTAATTTTACCTATCTGCTATCATCAAATCTGGGACATTGCCTTTTTTAACAGACCTGCACTATGATAATGACATGTCTCATAAGACAGAACCCCTCAAACAATATGCACACACCAGGGATCGGAAAATTATGGAGAATAGCTTAAATATCATATATGTATATCAAACTGGTATCATTTCAAAGATTTAAAGTCCAAATGTGCAAATCAGAAGTTGCCACTTTTTTCTCATTGAAAACCAACACATCAAACTTAAGTTAAAAATGGAAGGGTAAGCCCCTAATTCAACTTTTCTCTGGGTTCATCCCAATACCTCTTTTACTATATAAGTGAGGTTGTAGCACCTCAAAGAATGTTAAATAGAGCTAAGGGGTCCACCACCTTAACACTTCTTTTCCTCTCTCCTCTCTTATTTTCCTTATTGCCAGATTTCAGAAAATCACAAATTTAGTTTTCTGAGTGCAGTTAACAATCATTGTGCAAAATAATAATAAAGTGTTAATTTCCTGTAGAACAGAAAAGGACAATTGAAATATGTTTCTTAATTTTACCTTAGATCATAGTTGGTTGCTGGAGTGCAGATACATATCCTGCTTGGAGAAGAAGATGATTGTATGGAACAATGTAGTAAATATGCATGAAAGTGTGGCAGTCCTATAGCTCCAAACAAGAAGGGAAAGACAGAAGTATCATACATGCCACTAGACACTTTTCTCTATTTCATATTTTTTAATTAAAATGGAGGTAACAGGTAAAAAAAAATATATATATATTTTTTATTCAGTGGACCTTGAAGACAAGGTACCTACCAGCTAACTTCCTTTATGGTAGCTTTGAACTTTGGCGTAATGGATCGCTTTCTGTGTACTGAAGTGACTGGGCCCCAAAAATGCAGACACTAGGGGAGTTATGCCATTAATCCAGTAAAGTTTCATCAAAATGTTTTCTAGTGTGCGTGTTTTATCAATTTGCCTATTTCATGAGTTATGGTACTAGTGATTTTTATTTCTTTGACTATAGTACTTTTCGTTAGTGTTTCACTTTGATCATTGTTGTTTTACTGTGGAGTTAGTATATAACAGGGTTGCACACCCATGTTGGATGGTATGGTGAGAAAAGCCCCCACCCCACCCCATTTTTATTTGAATGTGATATAGGTACACTGTTGTATATGTGTGTGAGTAGAGTGCATATCAAAACATGCTATAGAATTCCAGAAATGTTAACTGTAAACAGACAGTAGTATGGGCGAAGGGGATAGAGACAGTATGGACAGACCTGCTGTTTTGTGTGCTGTGTGATTTAGGGTTTTATTTTCTATGTTTTACAGTAATCATTTGTAATAATGGATTAGGTATATTAAGTGGAAGGGCATTACCAGATGACGGAGTTTCTCCTTGGTATGTTTTAGACTGTGTGCATCAATATTTAGATTTAGAAAGACAGAGAGATGCTTTAGTATTTCTTATATCTTTCTATTCTTTGAATATGGAGTTAAGGACAAGATTAAACACAGTGCTTGCTATGCCATTCATGGTTCTTGCAGAATGTACATTGTATTCATAGTTTAAGGTAAAAATATATGCTATTGATCTGACATTCCAAAGTTTGCTAATTTGTGACCATAGTGCATTTCACCAAGAAGTATAGTACGGTGCATTGTCTTACTAAAGACATTTATTTGGTTGGTGGTTGCTTTTTCTTTAGATGCATTGTATTTCCATTCATTGTATTTTGTTTATTATTGTGGTTGTTTTGATGGCTTCATTGTGACTGCTTTGTACTTTGTTTACACTCATACACCAAAGATGGGGCACCCTCCATGTCAGTTTTTTTTTTTTTTGCAAAAATGGATAGGGGTGGGAAAGCGCAGGCAAAGGGTATTGATGTTTATTTATCTGACTGATTTTATGCTTGATTCTTTTGAGTTGAATAATATATAATACAACATACACTTGAAGTTCCTAGCACTAGGCACACTTATATTTTTGCAAACTTACTCGTTTGCCTCTTGGCAGTGTCACTGGATGTCTCATCTGCTGAGAGGTTAGGAGTGGGTGGTAGACCAAAAGTAAAACTAGGTGAATAAATAACTAACTAACAATGTAACTATTTATTTATCTATTTAACATTTGTTTACCGGGAAAGTCCAACTTGGAACAAAGCCAATTTTCAGCGGAGGCCCGGTGAGAAATGCTCTAGATGCATGTCTTTGTAACTGAATTAAATGATATACATGCATATATGAAGTCTAGAGCACATTCATACTGTGCATACTGTCAAAACTAAACTAAATTAAATTATACTTTACTACACTATACTATACTATATGGTTTACCTTTAAAATTTTGACAGAACATCGAACCCGTTTGAAGTCCAAACTGTGCCTGGTCAAAACCTCGAATGCCGATGTTCTGAACTGTAGAATCTCACCCCCTTTTTGACTCATGTTAGCACTTGTTTATAGGTGCGGCATGGCTGGAAATGTCGACAGTTGATGTTTTTTCGAGTTTGTGACATTTCGGCGGTACAGATTTCACAGAAATGTTTTGATGGTGCGGCTCAATTGTGTACAATCTGCATTTTAAAGGTAAACCATACTATACTATACCATATTTTTATTTTACTTATTTATTTTTTTAGATATGTACACTGATTGAGAGACTCTTTTCAACCATATCTACAGCCATAGGTAGTTGTAATTGTAGGGATAGATTGTATAACAATTTTGAAACTTACTTACAGAAGTTTAAGTTAAAAAATAAGAAATTAGTATTTACTGGAAACTATTACTTAAGTTATTATTTTCAAACAGACCATTATTTTCAGTTAAACATTAGTTAGGCATATGTGTTTCCTATCAAATACACACTGACTCACTGTTTTGAGTAATTTAAGTGTTCATTATTCTTAGGAAACTCATTTAAGCTATTTTAGTTTATTTCAACATATGGCATTTTTACATCCATTTATGTGGGTTGAACTATGTACAATATCTAAATACTTAAGCACTATCAATGTGGCAGCTTCATACCTTAGGACAAATTTTAGTTAATACCTGAATATTGAATAGTTCTTTTTGTGCCACATTTTTGCTTGTAGGACATTCAATGCTGTGAGGGCTATCTCATAAAATGCTGTTTTTCAATGAATACTTTAAACTTAAGCTTGTATAAAGTGTATGCTTGCTCATTTGTATTGTGAAGGGCATCAGAAATAAACCAATGCCTAATATGATAAAGCAACACTTTTTATTTGTGGTTGTTTGTATATAGTATGTGCACTTGGAGGAGTTTAGTGTTAACATGAGAAGACAATATTCTATTCTAAGTCTACCAACTCTGATAGCCCTTCTAGCATTAGTAATTAGTGTACTAATGAGTTTACAAGCACATCTTATTTGCTAGAGTACTTTCTGTAGTGCTTCCACTGTATGTGGAGTGAGGAAGAGGTGCAAATCAAGTATTAATCCTAAGCATTTTTGATGACATTCTTGTGATATAGGGTTTTAATTTTAAATAGTTATCTTCACTGTAATGATTTTATCCAGTTCTGAAATGGTACCAAACAACATGACTACTGTCTTGTCAAAATTTATTATTAGACATGTTTTTACTGGCCTGTTCTTGGAGTTCTAAGGCTTTTCCACTGATGCTGGACCAACGACATATTATGTTGTTGCATATAGTATGGTGTTTATTTCAGTATTTAAACTATGCTACACTTTATTTTATTCCCCATGACCATTCCATAGATTAGTACATTTACTGATGTTTTTAATGCAGCTTTATCACATAACCATCTAAGTGACTGTTTTGTAAGTAACTCCTTTCCACATATGTTATCTGCACAGTAGAACATCAATTGCTATGCAAATGATAATGCAAATACCAGTGCACTATGAGTAACATGACACCCGCTGGTGTATCATTTATTGACTTTGCACTAAAATTCAGTACTGCTGCATTTTCAAGTTGGCAACATCAATTGCTATGCAAGTGCTAATGCAAATACCTCTGCATTGTGTGTAATGTGACTCCCACTGCCTTACCATTTGTTGACTTTGCAGTTAAAATTAAGTGCTGTGACATTTTCAGATTGGTAACATACACAATACAGCAAATAGCTGCATAACATGATAACATATGTATGACAAAGTATAGAACTAAATACAACTTAAGTATCATGCATTTCAGTAATATAACACACATGACATTGAAAAAGTCTATATGAAAAAGAGTAAACACAATTTTTTTTTTAAATATACATATAGCTTTCGTCAACACACTACTGACTATGCAACTGTAAAGGAAGGTGATAACTCCACCATACATTCCACCACAGGAAACAGGGTGAATTACATGGAATGAGAACATGCAAACTGTGCCACAGTAATATGCTTCTGTCACCATCTTGCAAATAATTAGATGGTAACAACTGGTCCAAAACAAAAACAGTTGCAATGTAACCACTACAGCAGACATCACCAGTATTGTCATAATTATGTGCTATCCAGCTGACACTCTGAATGCCTTAAACACAATGACCGAACTGAAAGCCTAGAATATTGCATATCAACAAGGACATAGTGGTATAAGATTTTTTTGTCTGTTTTGACATGGAGTTGATGAGGTTTCTGAGATGCCTAAAGTTTTGGAAGGTGGATTTTGTTTTATTTTTATTCTGTTGTTTCCATATGTTGCTCTTTTGCATTATTAGAAGTTTGGTCTCTTTTTGTTAGCCATGGTGCTGTTTAAGATGTTTTTCATTTTGTTCTCACTGGAGCTAATTGATTTAGAATTTTAAGAAAAGTATAGTTGAAGAGAGTGACAGCTTAATCTAGAGGCATTGTTTTTAGTATGCTCCAATTGTAAAGGGTCAAGTCAATATCACAGTCATTATGCAGAATCTAAAAGACTAGTTACCTCTTATGTAATTCAATTGTTTAGTATCTCTTAAAGTTTCTAATGAAGTTATTGGTTACCACATCATCACTAAGGAATGTATTAGAACAGGAAATAAAATGGTTTGGATCTACAGAGCAACACAAAAAGTTTGAGTTATTAAAAACGTTGTGAAAGTTGAACTCTGAAATTTATATTACCTCTCAATATGAGATACTTAATGATATATTAGTGAACTAGGACTGATATCAGTGCTTTTTGGAAAAAGGAAGACAAGCTGCATATAAATCTACAGCTTTTAACAGTAGTACAAACAAGGTATGTATAAATAGAAAGAATGCTGAATATTGGCTATAGTTGTCAACAATTCCATGACTCTGTCTATGGCAAATTGTTACCCTTTAATCAGATCACAAATGTAAGCAAAGCATTTTCAAAACTATATCTGCAAAGGCACTGAAAAGTGGATATTGGTGTTTCATTTAAAATATCTAGTTGAGTTTGTTGATCTGGATTCTTTATTTTACCCTTGTTATTGTTATGTTTTTGGTAGGCAAACACATATTGACAGAATATATATTTCTGATTGTCTATAAAAAATAATAATATTAATTATATTAAAGCAATTTCCTGCTCTTCCTGCTCTTGTCAGACTGCAATGCTCTTACTTTCAAACTACATGTGACTAGTAAAAGGCTAACAATACTTACTGGAGCACTATCATATAAAGTAAAACTAAATTAATTCAAAAAGTAGTTTTCTAAAGAAATAGAAAATGATCTCCAAATCATTGATAATATAAAAGTAACTGAAACAGCAATTCAGAGCTATCTTAAATCATATTTATTTGGTAGAAAGATGGGGTGAAGCCAAGAGAAAATGATATATCTGGATGAGACAAGGAATTGGTTAAAAGCCAAAAAAAATCTAAATATATCAAAACCAAACATTTAGAAAGGGGAGCCTATTTGTTATGCACAGGGTTTTAAATAACAAAAATCTCAATTAATACTAAATCATAAAGTGGCAAAAGCATTAGAGAAAGTTAAATTATAATGACATGTGATATCACCAAAAGGCCTGGATAGATTGCATAATATAACACACGCACTTAAGTCTCTCCACAACAGGTACAAGTATGACTCTGTCATTGTCCATGTTGGTGCAAATGACTTGAGATGTACCTCCTTGGACTATATGAAGAGAGACATGATTGAGTTCTCAGAGAATGTGCTCCAGGCAGGTATGATCCTAGCCTTAAGTACCATTCTACCTTCACCAAGAATGATATCACAATACCAACAAAAAATGATTGGCTTCAACAATTGGCTTAGTTTCTGGTGTCTTTCCAAGGGGATCCAGTATCTGTCTGCTTGGGATGACATGGTTGATAGGAATCAATGCTTTGCAAGAGATGGCCTCCACCTGTCACCCCTGGGATTCCAGATCTTGGCCAAGGCTCTTGCCATCCCCATTGTGTCGTTTTTAGGCTATGACCCAAAGACAAATCTTCCAATATAAAAGATCTGTCAAAAAGCAAATTGAAGGTCATGCTGCTCAATGTTAGGAGCCTTAACCTGAAAATGCACTCACTGAAAGATGCCGATGTCTGTGGAGTCACGGAAACTTGGTTCAGGGGTGCAGAGCGCACCCTTGCCTTACCAGGCTATACCTCATTCCACACTTTCTGACCCCAAAATGAGGTCGGAAAGACTAAGGGTGGTGGAGTCTCTATCTTCATTATGAAGAGGCACACCTCCAGACTGCTTTACCAGCATGATGCACTGGAATTACTCCAGGTGCATCTGACAGCTGGCAAGACACCCATCCAAGTTATAGCAATCTATAGACCCTCCTCCATGACTCATGACACCTACACCTCCTACCTAGAACAACTTGACTCCATCAAGGTACTCCATAACACCCTGCTCCTTGGTGACTTCAACTACCCCACCATAGACTGGGTGAACTATTCCTACACTAATACACTAACCCAACGATTCTTTGACTTCATCAGTTCTAATGCACCAGACCAGCTGGTCTCATCCCCCCACAAGGGGAGATAACATACTGGACTTGGTTCTCCCCAACATGGGTGACCGCTGCACCACTCCCATAGTATGTTCTTCTCTGGTGAAATCAGATCATCGGTATGTCTTATTCGAAGTTTCTATCCCACCCAACCCCTCCCCAGCCATAACCAGGCTAAAAAATTTCTCAAAAGCTGACTACAACCTCCTAAGGGAGGGTATCAGCAGCTTCACACCACCGCCCCCCTCAGAAGATGCAATCAACTATGCTGAACAGTACGCCAGTGCAGTATACAAGCACTTGTACAACTGCATGGCTTCAGCCATACCCAACAGAACTAAAGCCTGTTCTGGTGTATAACCTATATCAACAGGCTTTAGAACAAAAGGAAGAAACTGTTGTCCAAGGGTAAAAAGGAACAAATTCCAAATAGGAAAATCTCCCTCGTCCACCTCAACAAGCAAATTAGATCACTAGTGAAAACTTCCAAAGCCAATTATGAGTTGAAACTAGCCGCCAAAACAAAGGTAAACCACAAGTCCTTCTTCAGTTATGTTAGGAACCTCTATGGCAAAGCCCAAGTTTGTTCCAAATTAGTACTTAATGGTACCACTTACACCGAACCTGCTGACTTGGCCAACCTGCTAGCTGATAGTTTCAGCACAAACATCACCCCATTATCACCCCCCAAAGGCCCAGTAGACATCCCCAATACTTGTCCCACACCTCACATCTCTGTAAATCAATTGTCAAAGGCTCTATCCAAGGCAAAGAATACAGCTTCCATGGGACCTGATAGTATGCCAGGCTGTATTCTGCACCATCTCAAGCAAGAACTAGCTTTGCCATTGACCACCCTATTCAACCACAGCCTAATTGCAGGCTTCATTCAGCAGTGTGGAGAACAACCATTGTCATCCTCTTGCACAAAGGTGGTGCCACTACTGACTCAGGAAACTATCACCCCATTAGCTTGACAAGTCTGATCTGTAAAGCCATGGAGCATATTCTTTTGGATCTCATAAACAAGGACATAAGCAATCTCCAAGCACTTGAACCCACCCAATTCAGATTCATCAGGGGCAGATCTTGCCTATTGAACCTAGTTGACTTCTTTGAGACTGTCACCAAGGCCCCTGGATGAGGGAAAGTCAGTACATGCAGCTTACCTTGACCTGGCCAAGGCATTTGACACAATTCCCCACTCAGACATCATCAAAAAGCTAACACAACTTGGTGTTACTCCCTGTCTCATCTGGTGGGTGCCCAAATGGCTCACAGATAGGACTCACAAAGTCAAAATAGGCACCACCACCTCCAACAGCAGGCCTGTCACTATTGGTGTTCCCCAGGGATCTGTCCTGGGACCCCTACTGTTTGGCATCTACTTTTCAGAGGTCCAGGCAAAGACAAAGGGCCTGTGGTTGACCAAGTTTGCTGATCACTGTACGTTGGGTGCTGTTATTGACTCCCCAATGATGTTAACATACTGCAAGAGAGTCTCACAGCTACAAATAACTGGTGCCAAAGTTTTGGCTTTAAGTTAAACACAAAAAAATGTATTATAGGTTCATAGGTTCATAGGTTGGTACTAGGCTATCAGCCCTAGGGCCTATACAAACCTAGCCATAACAATTCCCTGTCTATTTCTTCCAACACCATTTACTTCTCTGGACCCCTGTCTAGCAGGGCAACTGATGTGATCCCCGGGGTGAATTTCCTTCCTCCCATCCAATCGTCAAGGTTTCTTTTGAAGAGGGCCAAAGAGGCACTTTGCTTGACATATATGGGCAATCTTTTCCAGAGTCTGGGGAGTCTCTGGGTCAGGAACCTATCCCTCCAGCATGTTTTGTTTATTGTGACGACAAGGTTTAGATCCCCGGAGCGTGTGGCTCTGAGGGATTGGGATTTCTTTAAGTGTAGCATGTCCAACAGCTCTGGGTTTGACATGGCCTTGTATGTTAAGCAGAGATTGCCTCTGAGCAGACGATATGCAACAGAGTATAGCTGGAGTTTTTTAAGGCGGTCAGCATAGAGCATCTGCTTTAGACCTGTGATTCTTTTAATGAGGTATTTCTGTGGCCTTTCCAGTTGTTGCAGATGTCTTGAGAGGTACATACCAAACGAGGAGTTGTATTCTATAATGGGTCTAATGAGGGATGAGTACAGTGGGACAATGATCTCCTTTTTTCCTGGATGAAAAGCCCTTATTGATGAGGTGTGCCACATAGAAGGATTTCCTGACTGTTGTGGCAATGTGGTTATCGAAGTTGAGACCACTGTCCACCTGTGTCCCTAAGTCTCTTATCACACTTTTGGTGTTTAGTGTACTGCCGGGTGTATATTATAACATCAAAGTTCTCTAACATCGAATGTTATAATATTGAACCCGTAATGTCGAACGCTGAAAACAGTGAAGGTGCAAGACATCGAATTCTTTCCCAGGGAAAGAATTCGGTGGGCCGTTGCTGTGGCTTCGCTGTTTTCAGCGTTCGATATGTTGGAGCGTTATGGGCTGGGTTCAGGTAAGTGTGCGATTGTGTGTAGGTTAGGGTTAGGAGGTGGGTTAGGTGAGTTAGGGTTGGGGAGCAGGTTAGGTAACTGTGCAGTTGTGTGGATGTTAGTGTTCGGGCACGGGTTCAGGTAAGTGTGCGATTGTGTGCAGGTTAGGGTTAGAGGCGGGTTAGGTGAGTTAGGGTTAGGGCGCGGGTGAGGTGAGTGTGAGATAGTGATGGACCTTAGGGTTAGGGTTGGGTTAAGGTAAGTGGATAGCTAGTACTGTATGTAAGTTTAGTTTAGGTGTAGGATTTTAAGTGTATGTGTGTGGATGCCTGTTTTTTGTGTGTGTTTGTGCTGTGTGTATGTTTCTCAGAATAGCAAATTTTTTCCCTTGGAAAAAATTTGCGATTCTGACTGTTTGATGTTTTCACACTTCGATGTTTAGGGTTCGATATAATAACATTCAGTGTTAGAGAACTTCAATGTTATGATATAGACCCATACTGCCACCTATATGGTAATTCACGGGTACATGTTTTTTCCCAAAGGGGATAACTATACTTTTCTTGGCATTGAGCTTGAGCACATGGCTCTGGCACCAAGCATCTGTTTCTGTAAGTCCCTTTTATAGAGTATCCACATCATTTGGGGATTCAATAATGGCTCCCAGTTTGCAGTCATCTGCGAACTTTGTTAGCCAGAGTCCCTTAGTGTTGGCCTGTACTTCAGAGAAGTAGATGCTAAACAAGAGCGGTCCCAGGACTGAACCCTGAGGTACTCCACTCGTCACCTGTCTTGAGATGGATTTGGAGTCGGCTACTTTTACAGTCTGGGTTCTGTCAGTAAGCCAGTTGGCAACCCATTGGGTGACGTAGGGATTAATGCCCAGCTTAGTAAGTTTATCTATGATTCCAGAGTAGGGGATGGTGTCAAAGGCCTTGACAAGGTCTAGATAGGCTGTGTGGACCAACTTACCCTTGTCCATGGCTCTGGAGACTGATTCAAAGAAGTCAATCAGGTTCAGGAGATAAGATTGGCTCTTCACGAACCCAAACTGGGTGGGGTCCAGTGTTTGAAGGTTGCCAATGTCTTTGTTTATAAGTTCCATGAAAATACGTTCTATGGCCTTGCAGATAAGGCTCGTCAGACTGATGGGACAGTAGTTTCCAGGATCCAGGGTGGATCCCCCCTTGTGGAGTGGGATGACTGTAGCTCTGCGCCACTCAGTGGGCATGAAACCTGAGGTGAGGCTATGATTAAACATGACACTTAGGTGAGGTGCCAGTTCATATTGTAGTTCATGTAGTACACAGCCCAGGATGTCATCTGGTCCCATGGATGCTGCATTCTTAGCTTTGGAGAGTGCGTTTTTTACCTGTGTGGCCATTATTACCAGAATTTGGCAATCTTACGGTATTGAGATGGGCCATTTAGGGGGTGAGAGGGGGGTGAAGTTGGCACTGAATCAATCTGCCAGGATATTGATAATATCCTTGGGATCAGTATATTTAATGCCATTCTGTTGTAGCTCAGAGCAGATCTGAGCTTTGCCATTTAGATTCTTGACATAGTTATAGAATGCCTTGTGGTTGTCTTTGGAATCTTTGGCAATTTTATTTTCGTAACTAGCTTTGGAGGATTTTATGAGGGATCTCAGTTTCTTACTGAGGCTGATAAAGGAGGTTTTTTTGCATCCTGAGATTTTCTTCTTTTCTGCAACAGTTTCTTCCTTTTGTTGTAAAATTTGTTTATGGCAGGGGACCATCAGATCAGCTTCCTTTTTTTGGATGAGAGCATCTTGGTTCTATTTGGGATGGCACGATTCATGCATAAGTGGATGTGCTCGTACAGTGCCTTATTGTAGGATTCAGCAGTTGAACCTTCAGTTCCCATCTCCATGGGTGTCATGAAGTTTTTCACTTCTGATTTGAGTAGAATGAAGTTGCCTTTGGAGAAGGTTTTTATGGAGGTTTCCTTACTGGGGGGGGGGGGTGGGAGTGGGATGTGGATGTTAAGGGTGATTAGCTTATGGTCAGACCTGACTAGCAAGGGATGACCATAGGTGTGGAGCATCAATTTCCCATGTTGGTAAAGACTAGGTCTAGGATACTGGAGCCCCTGGTGGGACTATGGATTAGTTGATCCAGGCCATTGGAATTTATGAATTCCAAGAACTGCTGGGCAAAGGTGTTGGTACATGAGTAGTTTTCCCAGTTAATGGCAGGGTAGTTAAAATCACCCAGTATTAGGGTGTTTGGTTCTATCTTAATATTTTCCAGTATGTTTAGAAAGGTGTAGTGAGAATCCTGGGGTATGGTGGGGGATCTGTAGCAAGCTACAGTTTGGATTGCAGTCTTACCTAGCGATAGTTGCACCTGGTGAATTTCAGACACATTGTGTTGGGCAACTAGCCTGGTGGTGTGAATATCCTTGGTGAATATTGACACTCCTCCACCTTTAGTGTTTCAGTCCTGGTTTGGTGGCCGAAAAGTTTGGTAAGAGTTGTAGCCTGGTATTGCAGGAGTGCTCTCTGGAGCCTTGAACCAGGTCTCAGTTACTGCACAGATATCGATGTTCTCCATTTTTAGGAGTGCCTTGAGAGAGTGCATTTTGAGGTTTAGACTTCTAGCATTGAGTAGCATTACCTTCAAATTTTGCATGCTTGTACCTGTTACGGTGGTGGTTTTGTCCTTTGAACTTTGCCTAACAAAGGCACTATAGGGGTGGCAAGAGCCTTAGCCAGTAACCTGAATCCCAGGGGCGACAGGTGCAGACCATCTCTGGCAAAGCATCATGGTCTGTTGATCATGTCGTCCCAGGCAGACAGATACTGGATCCCCTTTGGATGACACCAGAAGCTTAGCCAATTGCTGAAGTCAATCATTTTGTCCTTATAGTGTGGTATCATTCTGGGCGAAGGCAGGATGCTACTCAGGGCTAGGGTCATACCTGTCTGGGCCACATGATCTGAGAGCTCTTCCATGTCTCTTTTCATGTAGTCCAGGGAGGTACGTCTCAAGTCCTTCACTCCAACATGGACAATGACAGAGTCATATCTGTACTTGTTGTGGAGTGACTTGAGTGCATGTGTTATGTGGTAGATCCTGGCACCTGGCAGCTGACTGTAATTTTCTCCTTGTTCAACCTGGTGAGTGGGACATCAGTATGCCGGACTATAGAGTCACCTATGACTAAAGTGTTAGGTACGTTGTCTTGCCTTAGGGGCTATTGCTGGGTGGCACACTGGTGTTGTGAACTATGTGACACTTTGGTTGTGATTGGTGTTTGTTTGCGTTTCACCTTCAGAGGTCCTTGTTGCTTGGGCAGGTTACAGTTAAGGGCCTCTGCATATGTAGATTTAGTGTTGCTATATGTGTGTGTTCGGCAAAAACACAGCCCCTACTGATTACCACATCAGTGGCAAACCCCTAAGCACTCAACCTGTGGCGAGAGAACTGGGTACTCAGGTTGACTACAATCTCATAATTGACCATCATGTGGCGGCAGTGGTCAGAAAATCCTTTTACTTGGTTCAACTCATAAGTAAAGGGATTACATCCATAATAAAAGAGGTTATTACCTCTCTGTACTCCTCCCTCATTAGACCTATAATTGAGTATAACGCCCCATTTGGTATGTACCTCTCCAAACACTTGCACCAACTGGAAAGGCCACAGAAATACTTCACAAAGAGAATCCATGACCTCCAACACCTGTCTTACATGGACAGGCTGAAATCACTACCACTCTACTCTGTATCATACAGATTGCTCAGAGGTGATCTGTGTCTCATCTACAAGACAAAATCAGACCCTGCCCTACTAGAGATGCTCCATATCCATAAATCTAACTCCTCGTGCATTGCCCACTCTCTAGGCCTAAATCTAATATGTGACATCAACAAAACTTGCTGGAGTGACAGGTGTGTCTCCCAAAGGCTGCACTGTCTCTGGAATAGACTTCCCATACATATCAAACAGAGTGCCTCATTGACCCTCTTCAAGCACAACCTTGATGAGTGGATGGGAAACCATTAATTTCTCCCAGGGGTTCTACCTTTGTCCCTCACTGACAGGGTTGACATGTGCTGACTGAGGTTTCTTTTTTGCAGATAAACTCTTGGCTAGGCTTGTAAGGGTCCCGGGGCCATTAGCCTAGCAACCTCCTATGATCCTATGAGTAGAGCTAAAATCTTGGCAAGACTGAATCAAATAAAATCCATTAATGCATCTGGAAACAAGAATGGTAAGGATCATGTCGATATCTTGACACCTTCCCTGACAAAGTCAAAATCTCTGAAAATGTTTCACTGAAAGCACCTTTGGTAAAACTCAGAGTAAATCTTTTTTGTAGCTGGCAAGCCTGCCTGCACCACACATGGGGGGAGATCCCACACCTCTGAACATAAATATACTTACTCTGAGGTCATACAACAGTATAGAATAGGGAATTTTCCACTGTAGGTTAAATGCTTTCAGTGAAACATTTTTGTTGAAAGGGCAGTCACCAAAACTGCCTTCACTCTGTTGGCACACTACTGAATGTTATAGATAAAGAAAGCAGCATATTTGCCTTTAAAGCATTTCAAGCTAATTAAATTAGATAACTATAGCATAGACATAAATGAATTAGAGTCTGTGATGATGTGCCACTATGCCAGGAGATGTAGGGCAGTGGATGTGTAACATATGCCAGCATAGCTACTGGAGTTTTGTAAAGAATTATATGTCATTTGTATATCAAACTGATTCATACAATTGCTTTTGTTGAACATGTATTTGTAAAGCTGCTTGTGTTAAAAATGTATCAACACTGGGTCCTGCTGGACAGGAAAGAACTACACCTGTATGTCAGACAGTATTATAACTGTTGAAATGAATATATTGCAACAGAGGATCCTGGAAGAGAAGAGGTTAATCTCAGTCTAGCTAAATTTGAAAAATAGCCTGAAATTAAATTACCTGGTTTAGGCCATAAAGATTCTATCTTACAGTCCTGATTGCAGCCAGCGACAAAATATCTGTGAAAACCAGGACTAGAAATCCTATTGTACTGTCCTTAGGGGTGAACTAATAGCTACCCTGGAAGGGGAACATTTTTAAAATGGTTTTATAGGTTCCAGATGCTATAACACATCTTAGCAAAGCTCTATCTGTGTGTATTTTGACACATATGTGCTAGACTCTGGTTCAGTTTCTAGTAATGGGGGTAGAGTTGGAATCAGAAGTCAGGTAACTAAATGTTTGTGATGTCATTCTATAATCTAGCACTGAAATTATGTTTTAATACTAGATGAAACAGAAGTCTCAGGGCAGTCTAATAGAACTAACAAGATAAATCACACACTTCATTTTGCCTTGCTCTAGTAAGTGAACTAGGAAACAGTAGTTCTTTAGTCAGTCCGGAAAATATATTGATATTAGTTAAGTATTGGTCTTCAGTGTCTGTGTGAACCTTTCCATCTGTGTTATTTTTAATATTTCCTGTGACTGAAACTCCGGGATTTACTTTAAATAGATATTTAGTAATTTCATGTTCTTTTATTATTAAATATATTTAAACTTTTCATTGTGGCTGGTCTTTTAGAGAATATTTTGACTATCAAGTGCACTTATATTTATTTGGTGTCAATGTGGCCACTCCTGAAAGCTTTCCTGCATTAGCCAAACCTACAGTTTGTATTGGTATTAATTTTACTCAGTGTAATTGGATACCCTTGTAACAGCCTTTGACTGTCTGGCTTTGGAGTGTTCTGGTGGCAGTATCTACCCTATAGTTTGGGCAAAGGTGGCATAGCTGATAAATCTGTGCCAGCCTTTCCCAAGTGAGTGTGGGTGTGAAAATCAAATCTCAAACAGTGTGTTTGTCAGCTACTTGGTGCAGGGACATGGAGCACTGGGTTCACAGAGAGGGTGATGGAGGTCATGGCTTGGAACAGTCTGCTGAGGACTCAACTCTACAGCTGTGTCAGTTAGAGGTCTTATTTGGGGCCTGGATAGAGAGAGAGGGAAATCCAGCCCCAGGACTGAGTGTACGCCCTATGTGCTCTTAAGGGAAATTGTGCTTAATGCAGAGAACTGCATCTGAAAATACTGTGTGTATCTATTTTTGTTCCAAGTGAACATCCCTCACCAGTGTCAGTGGTGAGGATTGAGGCTCCTTGATTACTGTCCCAGAGGAGGGATGTCACATATTGGTGGCAGTGGGGCAATTTTAAATGAACTTCTGTAGCCTGTAGGCAGCTATCACTGAAGGTGTAGGTACTCTCAGCAGCCAAAAGGTAAACATACAAAGTTTCATTTTCACAACAGTTTTATTTATTTTTTGTTAGTTTAGTTTAATCAGGGAAAGCAGTCAAAGATGTCAGCAGGGGATTATGGCAAGCTGACAAAGAGCCAGATGACCAAGGTTTGTGAAGTCAAAGGACTGGTGCATGTCAACCTGACTAAACAGGAAATTATTTCAGCCTTAGTCACAGCTTTAGCCAAGGCCAGCAACCAGGAGGGTAATCAGTCTGCTGATGGGGATTTGCAGCCCTCAGAAACAGGCCAGTTCACTTTTTTCTCAGAAGACTTAAAATCCCATCTGGAGTTAATCAGACTTCAACTGGAGGCCAAACATTTTGAGACAGACTCAGTGGAGAGACTGCAGCAGGCAAAGCATATGGAATTAGAATCGGCAGATAGACTGAGGCATTTAGTGGCCAAAGAAAATGAGAGACTGCGGCGTCTGGAGGTTGAAGAAAATGAGAAGCAGTGACAACATGAGGGGGATATGCTGACTCTTCATCAGGGTCATGGAGGTAATGGGGAAGGGAATAACTGAACCCCAGAAACAATATATGTCAGTAAACTTCTTCCACAGTTTACATAGGATGATAATTTTAATAGTTGCATTCATATATTTGAAATAGTATGTAAACAGTATATTGTTGACCAAGGGCTCTGGGTACAATTCCTGACCCCCTTACTCCTTGGTAAAGCTGTTACTCCTGTTTCTAAATTGTATGATACTGATTGCTTAAACTATGATAAAGCTAAACAATGTTTATTGGAATGTTTTAAGTTAACACTTGAAGCTTACTGAAAAAAGTTTAGTGAGCATAGATGCAAGGCAGATGAAAGTGTTTGCGATTATATTGCTGAGTTAAGTACTTATTTTCATAGGTGGGTGAGTGGGTGTCAGATCACCACTCTTGAAGGCTAGCAGACCTTTTGGTGAGGGATCAAGCCCTTAGCACTTTGTCTGAGGACATGAGAATCTAGTTGGCAGACTGGAAGTGTAACTCTGCAGATGAACTGGGGAACAAAGGGGATCTCTACTTAGCAGCAGAGCATCACTGTACAAGAAGGCGATACCTAGTGCTGCACATGGAAATAAGAGAACCCATGGTGGGCAGCCTAAGCCATCCCCAACAGAGTCCACCAGTAGCAGGGAAAGCCACTAGTTCAGGTGCACAGCCCGGATTAAGAGTTAGATGGTTTAAATGTAACCAGTGGGGCCATGTAACATACAGATGTCCATGGAAGCAAAGTGGGGAACAAAAGTTGGGGGAGCCAGCAAGCGGGAATAACAGTATTTCAGTGATAATTTTTCAGAAGACAATAGGGGTAACAGACTATCAAATGAGTTTATATCCTATCCTAGTGGATGGAAAACAGGCCATTGCTAAGAGAGACACAGCCTTTGACATAACCATTGTGAAGCCTGCAGTGGTTAAAGAGGAGCAGTAGTTGCTTGTACAGTCTACTCCAGTCAGAACTTTAGGGGGGACCCCATTCCAAATGTCTTTGGTCAGGATTCACCTTGACAGAGAGGGTGGAAAAGGAAGCAAGCAAGTAGGTGTGTTTCAGGATATACCTGCAGATGTCCAGATAGAGAATGATTTTGATAATGCAGTACCTTGTGTGCATGCAGTTACATGCAGTCAGGGGTCTATGTTAAATAAATGAATGCTTAAAATGTTGAGTACAACATACTTGAACACTTTTAAGTGAACGTTTATTTAATTGGCCGCTCAGATCTTCAGAAAATGTAGTTCTGAAATATTTTGTTTGGCCAGCACAGACGTATGTGACATAATACATCATATACGCTAGTGCTAATGGCGCCGTACAGTGCAGAATGGGAGAATTTCCCTTTTCTGCACTGAAGTGCGGTCTCGGAGTTGGTATATTTAAGTAGCTGGGTGTGGGGAGGGCGCAGGAGGGCTCGCCCCCCCCTGCTTGTAACGTTACAGTATGTTTTCCCTTTTTTTTTGCTATTGTGTGTATGTACCATGGTATTAGTTGGTTTCGTGTACTGTAGCACTTGGGAGGGGTAGGTGACCAAACAAAACTTTTCGGGATTGTATTTTTTGATATTCTGAGCAGTCGGTTAAATAAACTTTCACTTAAAAGTGTTCGAGCATTTTGTACTCGACATTTTAAGCATTTGTTTATTTAACATAGACCCGCAGTCAGGCTTGGAGACAGGTATGTGGGGCTGGTAGGCTGGGGAGACTCAAACAGACCATGCACCTGAAGCCAGGGGTGGTGAGGTGGCTATTTCAGGGAAGGAGCTACCCTGTAGCAGTGAGCCTGAAGGTGAGACACAACTGCTGGTAGGTATTAATGTTCCCTTGGACAGAGTGACTTCAGTGGCAGAAGTGAGTGGTAGTAGCCTGGATGACAGTGAGGCACCACTGTCAGAAGTGTGATGACGCACCACTGGACCAGTAATCAAAGAGCCTCAAACCTCACCACTGGCATCAGTAGGGGACATACACTGAAAGGATGACAGGTACATACACAGTATTTCCAGATGCAGCATTCTGCATCAAGTGCAATTTCTCTTAAGAGCACACAGAGGCCACGGTCAGTCTGAGGCTGGTTTCTCCCTCTTTCTTGTTATTCCTAGTAAGACTTCCCACTGGCAACACTATAGAGTTGAGATCTCAGCTGAGTGGTCAAGCCAAGACCTCCAGCACCTTCTCTGTCCAACCAGTGCCTTGTGTCCCTGACCAACTAGGTGACACACACACAGACACACCTGGGAAAGGCTGGCAGAGGTTTACTAGCTATGCCCCCTTTTGCCCAGACTATAAGGAAGTTATCACTGACACCAGCCAAATCTTATCAGCTAGGTTAAGGCCCTTAACAAAGGGTATCCAATCTTACTGTGTAATATTAATATTAATACAAATGCTAGTTTGATCAAGAACAAGGCTATTAGGAGTGGCCCACACAGTGTCACCAAATAAATATGCAAGTACTCTAAAAACTTAAATATCTCTACAAAGATCAGACATAATGTGAGGTTTAAATATATTTAACAATAAATAATAATAGAACAAGACAATACTAAATGTATATACACAGTGATGTCAGAGTTCAAAATAACAGGAAATATTTAAAACAACATAGCAGGAAAGCCTCAAATAAAAATGTCTAAACTAAGCTTTCTATATTCCTGACTATATCTAAGAGAGTTACTATACCCTAGAAACTTAGTTACAGAGCAAGGCAGATGTGGTGAACGGTTCTTGTCAGGTCTAAGAGAGAATACAGAATGCCCTGTCTCTAACAGATTTCTGAAATTAATATCTCAAATATTACTGCTGGCATAGCTTGCAGAATGACATAATTTCTTGTCATCTGACTCTACCCCAGGTGAAACCCTCACTGCTGTAAACTTGGCATTATTTAGGATCTACCTGTGAAAATACATAGACCTCAATCTTTGGAAAATGCAGGAAGTCATAAAACAATTCCATTCCTTTACATTTCAAGGCTAGTAATTATTTCACCCTAGAGACAATACAGAAAGCTCCCTATTACAGACAATGTGTCTCCAGCCTAGCCTATAAAGTAATTTAATTTCAGATATTTTTCTGAAGTTAACCTCCTGTATTCCAGTTTCCACTGTTAAAATATATACATTTAAACAGTTACAGTAGTGCATGTACTTTTCTGTTCTTTTCCAGTAGGGCACACTGTGGTTACATTTTAAGCATTAGAATTTTATAAAATACCTTTTTAACAGACATGTCTGTACAGACCAGTTTGATATGCACATGACATACAGTTCTAATACAGTTTTACCCAAGCATTTTATATAAATCACGCTGATATTAACAAATGACATATAACTATTTACAAAATTCTAGGTAGCAGTGCTGGCGGTATCCCTTTTGTCACAAGATGATACCAGACTTTCTGTGAAAGGGGAGCTGGGAAGGATCACAAAGATAGAGTTGAGATAGCCTCAGCTCTTGGACCCTACATTATGAGGTTTGAGCAAGGTAGCTAGGGAGGCACTTGATTCTCAAGGAAAAGGGGAGTCTGTATACTAGAACAAAGGGTTACTGTATAGAGATTGGACCCCTGAGGGAGGGCTAGAGACTGAGGTAATACAGCAGTTGGTAGTGCTCAGAGCCTACCATCTAGCACTTCTAGCCATAGCTCATGACATTACTTTTGCAGGTCATATGGGCATAAAGCATACCAAGAGATGCATCATGCGGAACTTTATTGGCTTGAGATTGCACAGGATGTAACTCTGCAAGACTGTAAGCAGTGTCATAAAGTAGCCGGGTCTATATTAGAACACTGAAGTTTCAAAACTTTGAGTGTTCTAATATCGACCCGTTTTCAGCGAATGCTGAAAATATCGAAGAAAAAGAAAACCAAATTTTTTCCCAGGGAAAGAATTTGGTTGTCTGTTTCTGTTGCTTCGGTATTTTCAGTGCTGTGGTGGAAAGATACGGGTTGGGTTCAGGTAAGTGTGCGATTGTGTGGACGTGAGGGTTAGGGCGGGTTAGGTGAGTTAGGGTTAAGGCGCGGGTCAGGTACGTGTGTGATTGTGTGGACATGAGGGTTAGGTTGGGGTAGGTGAGTTAGGGTTAGGGCATGGGTGAGGTGACTGTGTGATAGTGATGGACCTTAGGGTTAGGGTTAAGGTAAGTGAATAGTTAGTGGTATGTATAGTTTAGTGTAGGGTTAGGTGTAAGAGTTTAGGTGTATGTGTGTGGATTGCTGTTTGTTTGGTGTGCTTGTGTTGTGTATATGTGTTTTGGAACAGCAAATTTATTCCGTAGGAAAAATTCACTGTTCTGTATGTTCAGTGTTTTAAATTTTTGATGACTAGGGTTCGATATTAGAACACTCTAAGTTTTGAAACTTCGGTGTTCTGATATAGACCCAAGTAGTCAAGGTAGGAGACAAGGTCAAAGCTCTTTTGATGCCCTTGCCTGTGATTGAGGAGCCATTTCTTAGTTTAGCTATGGATACCGTAGGGCTTCTGACTACCCCAGGTTCCACAGGAAAGAAGTATATTCTGGTGGTAGAAGATTATGTTACTAGAAACCCTGAAGCCGTGGCTCTGTCCTCCATTGAGACACAGAAGGTGACAACATGCTTTGTTACAGATTTTCAGCAAAGTAGGTTTCCAGAGAGAAATACTGACTGACAGAGCTGGCAATTTCATGTCAGACCTACTGGGTTGTCTGTGGAAGTGCTGTGGGAGGAAGCACCTAAAGACCACCCACTACCACCCCCAGACTAATGCTCTTGTGAAGAGGTTAACTTCTACACTTAAGACCATGCTGTGGGTATTTGCAGACCAGTTTAAGAGAGAGTGGGATAAATATTTCCTCCAGCTGTTGGTTTTCATACAGGGAGGTACCCCAGGAATCCACAGTTTTTCCCCTTTGAGTTGGTGTAGGGGCATTGGGTGAGGGGGCCTTTAGATTTGATTTGTGATAAGTGGGAGGGTGAGTGTGAATCCCACAAGGAGTCTGTTGTGGCATATGTTCTAAACCTCAGGACAAGGCTTAGGGAGCTCATGCGCTTGGCCCAGGAGAACCTGGCTGGAGCCTAACAGCAGAAAAAGTCTGGTATGACAGGAATGCTTGAGTCAGAGAGTGTGCTGTGGGACAGCAGGTTATGGTGTTCATTCCTGTCAAAGCAGTTTGGGAGGGACCCTTGGAAGTGGTAAGGCAGGTCAGTAATGTTAACTACATGATAAACCTGCTAGGCAGAAGTCAGGGGCACAAATTGTACCATATTAGCATGATTAAGCCTTACCTTGCTAGGCAGGTCCTGGTTATGATTATTTGCAGTGCATGGCAGGAGGTGTCTGAGAGAGATCTGGTGACAAATGTCCTCAGTGAGGCTCAGACTGACACCTGGCAATGTCACAGCGGCTATGCCCTACCCAAATTCAAGAAATCCAAGTAGTGTTACAGGAGTTTGGGGCCATGTTCACTGAGAAACCTGGTTGCACCCACCTAGTGCAGCACCATGTGGATTCAGGACCCAAAAGGCTTAACAAGCTGGCCCCTTACAGGGTGCCTGAGTGAGTCAGACAGACTATGAGGGAGGAGATATGGGAAATGTTGGAACTGGGAGTAATCCAGGAACCCAGCAGTATGTGGACCTCCCCAGTGGTTCTGTTACCAAAGAAAATGGCAATAGCAGGTTCTGTGTTGACACAGAAAACTAAACAGTCATACAGAATCAGATGCTTACTCCATGCCTAGGACAGATGAAGCCTTAGAGTAGCTGGGTGGGGCTAAGTATCTGCCACTACTGATCGAAGCAAGGGCTACTAGCAGATCCCCTTGTGTCCCACCACTAGAAAGAGGTCAGCCTTTGTGACTCCTTATGGATTATGAATTCATGAAGATGCCCTTTGGGGTAAAAAATGCCCAGCAACCTTCCAGAGCCTCGTAAATCATACCCTAACAGGAGCCAATGATTATGATCTTGCTACCTGGATGATATTGATATCTACAGCCATTCCTGGCAAAAGAAACTTCAGCATGTCAGGGAGGTCCTGGGTAGATTGCAAAGGACAGGGTTGACCATAAAGCCCAGTAGGTGTTAGGTGGGTATGGCAGAAGTCTCCTACCTGGGGCATAGAGTGGGGAGTGGTAAGATCAGACCAAAATCTGCCAAAGTGGAACCTATTCAAGAGTGGCCTGCCCCTGTTACCAAAAAGCAGGTGAGGGTATTCTTGGTGACAGTGCGGTAATATAGAACATTTGTTCCCAATTATAGTACAATAGCTGCTCCCTTCACAGACCTGACAAGGAAAAACAGGCGAGGTAAGGTAGTGTGGACCACAGCATTTGAGCAGGCATTCCAAGAGCTGAAAAGGGGCTTTGGGAGGACCCCCTGTGCTAGGCAGTGCAGGTTGCAGCAAAGAATTCCTTGTGCAGGTAGAAATTTCACACTATGAGTTGGGGATGTACTCAGCCAGGTTTCTTCAGAGGAAACACAGCACCAAGTTGTCTATCTCAGCTGTATACTCCAACCTAGGAAGGAATGTTATGCAGCAGTATAAAAAGACTGTCTAGCCATAGTATGGGCACTGCAGAAATTTCAACCCTATCTGCATGGAAGGAAATTCACTGTAGTCACAGACCACAATCACTTAACATGGCTACATCAAGCCAGCCAGAAAAATAACAAAGGAGGTGGCGTTTCAATCTATATTAGAAAAACTAAAGGAGGTGGTTTTTCAATCTATATTAGACATACATTCACCTCCCATCTAATTAGACTGGACGACTACAAGAAGTTACTCCGGGTACAGGTTACAGTGGGTAAGAACCCCATTCAAGTCATAGCCAGTTATAGATCCCCCTCTATGGGTCAAGACACCCACAAAGACTTCTTGACCAAACTAGAGACAGTCCAAATTTCATCGAACACACTGGTTAAGGGGGTGTCAATTATCCCATCATCAAGTGGGAAACCTATGCTAGCACTAACACACTAGCACAAAAGTTCCTTGACTTTATTAATTCAAGTGCCCTAGAACAAACTGTCCATACCCCAACAAGGGGAACAAACATTCTGGATCTGGTCCTAGACAACATCTCAAACAGATCCACTGCCGCAACCGTCAGATGCTCATTAGTTAAAACTGACCAGAAATCAGAAATCAGTCACCTTCATGCTGGCAGCAACACCAGAACTCACAAATGGTGAAATCAGACTAAAAAAAAACTTCACCAACGCAAAATATACCTTCTTAGATGAAGGTATAAATGCATACCAAGCCCAACCCCAAGCTGGAAGTGGTAACTACACCAAAGCTTGCACCAAAGCCTTGTACAATCACTTGCATAAGTGTATAAACTCAGCCATGTCAGAAAAAATCCAAGCCAGAGCCCAAAGTAGACACAAGCTGCCATGGTAGACATCCAACATCAACAAACTTTACAATAAATGCAAAAAGTTGCTGTCCAAGAAAATAAAGGTGAGGCATCAACAATGGAAAAACACCCTCCTCAGCCTCAACAGGCAAATAAGACAATTTGTCATATCCTCCAATTGCTCCTTTGAGAGAAACTTAGCAAGTACAGCCAATAATAACCATAAGGCCTTTTACAGCTACATATGTAACCTAAAGGGTAGTACCAAAGCATGTGCAGAACAAGTGGCCAATGGTATCACAGACACTGACCCCACAGAGATAGCAAATCTGCTAGTTGATAGGTTTGGTGAAAATATCACTTCGTTAACCCCTCCTAACTCACAACAAACTGTGTCCCAAACTCTCCCTACCCTACATATCTGAAGAGCAGGTACTCAAAGCCTTGTCCAAGGCAAAAAACAGCCTCTATGGGACCAGACAGCATCTCAGGCTGTCTTCTAAACAAGCTATAGCATGTACTAGCATCATCACTAAGTGCCCTTTTCAATCATTGCCTAACCACAGGCTTTGTTCCTATGGAATAGAGAACAGCAACAGTTATTCCCCTCCACAAAGGTGGCCAAACAACAGACCCAGGGAATTACAGACCCATAAGCCTGACCAGCCTCATCTGTAAAGCCATGGACTGTGTCATTATGGACCTCATAAATAAAGACATAGGTGACCTCCAAACCCTGGATCCTACCCAATTTGGCTTCCTGAAGGGTAGATCATGGCTGCTAAATTTGGTGGATTTCTTTGAAAATGTTACAAAGGCCATTGATGAGGGCAAGTATGTGCACACAGCATTCCTTGATCTGGCAAAAGCTTTCAACACAATCCCACATCCAGGCACTATGAATAAACTTAGCAATCTGAAAGTAAACCCATTCATTGTAAGAAGGTTTGCCAACTGGCTCACAAACCGGGCACACAATATAAAAGTGGGTGACTCCACATCAACCAGCAGACCTGTTACCATTGGGGTGCCACAGGAGTCAGTGCTGGGCCCACAACTGTTTGATATATACTTCTCTGAAGTTCAGGTCACGACTAAGGGGTTGTAGCTGACCAAGTCTGCAGATGACTGCAAACTAGGTGCAATCATTGAATCCCCAAATTATGTCAGTATACTCCAGCTTGGTCTCATGCAGGCCAACAACTGGTGTATTAGTCACGGTCTCAAACTGAGTGCAAAGAAATGCATCATCATTCCCTTCAGCAAAACAATGTGCCCTCACACTATCAAATCAACAACAATACCCTAAGTATCCATGAAGTGGTAAGGGACCTGGGATCACAAGTTGACTGTGACCTTAACTTCGACCGCCATGTGTCTACTGTAGTAAGGAAAGCTTTCTTCATAGCACACTTGATTAATAAAGACATTACCTCATAAACAAAAGAAGTTATAACCCTGCTATACTCTGCACTTATCCGGCTCATAATTGACTGTAATTCCGCATTTGCCATGTACCGTACTAAGGACCTGCAGCAATTAGAGAGACCTCAGAGGTTTCTAACAAAGAAGATGAAGAGACTCCAGCACGTGCCTTACACAGACCAGCTATACTCCCTGTCACTATACCCTGTATCCTATAGTTTCTTAAGGGAGATTAATGCCTGACCTGCAGAGCAGTTCAAGCCCCGAACCTAATAACCTTCCTGCATATCCATAAATCCAATGGGACTAGTATTGCCCATTCCAGGCACTAAAATATGGCCTGCAACTTAAATAGGACATGCTTGAGGGACATTTGTACCTCTTAGTAACTGCCATGTCTTTGGAACTAGCTACCAGTTCATGTGAAACAGAGAACCTCTATTACTCTGTTCAAGAGGAACCTGGATGAGTGGATGGGGCACCAAAAATTCTTAATGGGGATAGAGCCCACAACCTTCCTGCAAAAGGGCAGTCATCACTAAATGCAGTCTTGGGTACTGACTAGCATTTCTATGGTATTACATTGGGATGAAACAGCTAGGATTAAAATGACCCCAGATCAATAGCCTAGTAATCTCTTATGATCCTATAATTAAAGTGGTGCCTAGGGTTGCAGGCATATGATATGACAGTGTAGCACCATAGTAGGGTCAGCAATGACAATGCAGATTGGTTCCCAAGACAGGCTATTGGTTAATGTGTTCCCAGACAGGCTCATGTCCCTCAAGTCACATTTCTCAAGGGTCACTTGAAAAAACAGCTTGAGTCTTCAAATCTTCAAAGGGGGAGAGATATGATGATGTGAGGTATTGCAAGTTATGCCAGGAGAAGTAGGGTAGTTGATGTACAACATATGCCAGCATAGCTAGCTGGAGTTTTGTAAAGAATTATATGTCATTTGTATATCAAACTGATTCGTATGGGCGCTTATGCTGAAAATGTATTTGTAAAGCTGCTTGTGTTAAAAATGTACCAACAGTGGGTCCTGCTGGACATAAAAGGAATACACCTGTATGTCAGGCGTATTATAACTGTTGAAGTGAATATATTGTGACAGATGATCCTGGAAGAGAAGATGTCAGTCTCAGTCCAGCTAACTCTGAAAAATAACAAAATGAAAACCGAAAAAATTACCTGGTTTAGGCCATTAAAATTGCATCTTATAGTTCTTATTTTGGCCAGAGACAAAATGTTTGTGAAAAATAGAACTAGGATTCCTACTGTATTGTCTCTAGGAGTGAACTTATTGCTATCTTGGAAGAATAGAAGTTTTTGAAATGGTTTTATAGCTTTCAGATATTATAACATATCTTAGCAAAGCTCTATGTGTGTGTGTGTGTGTGTGTGTGTGTGTGTGTGTGTGTGTGTGTGTGTGTGTGTGTGTGTATCATGACACATATGTGCTAGATTCTGGTTCAGTTTCTAGTAAAGGGATTAGTGTGGGAATAAGAAGGTGACTAGATTTATGTGATGTCATTCTGTAATCCAGCAGTGGAATGATAATTTAATACTAGATTAGACAAAGTCAGGGCAATCTGTTATTGAAACTGACAAAGCTACTCACCCACTTAATCTTGCCTTGCCCTAGTAAGTGAACTAGGGAACAGTAATTCTTTAGTCAGTCAGGAAAATATACTGAGATTAGTTAAGTATTGTTTTTTCTGTATCTGTGTGAATGTGTTATTTTTAATGTTTTCTGTGATTGACGCTCTGATGTTTATTGTAAATAGATATCATAGAATCATAGGATCATAGAACGTTACAAGGCTAATGGCCCCAGGGCCCTTACAAGCCTAGCCAAGTTCAACCAGTGTTCTCAAGGGTGCCTGGTTCAAGCAGACATTAAAATCAGCTCCTATTGCCCCTGTCTAAGAGGGACACAAAAATAGTACTAGGCTAACTATCCTTGTAGGCTACACCAAGTCCAGCCAATTAACCAATGTCAGAACCAAACCCTGCACCTTGTGCCTATAAGGTGAATACCTTAACCATTATGGGAACCTCTCACCATCTATGCCAACCTCCCACCCTAGAAAACCTATCTGCATTTCATGTTCTTTTATTATTTATTATTAAATATATTTAAACTTTTCATTGTGACTGGTCTTTTAGAGAATATTTAACCTTTGAGAATACTTATATTTATTTGCTGACACTGTGGGCACTCCTGAAAGCCTTGCTGCATTGGTCAAACACTACCATTTGTAATAGTATTAATTTTACTTAGTAGAATTGGGTATCCTCGTAAGAGCCTTAGAGTATCTAGCTTTGGAGTGATCCGGTGGCAGTAGGTGTGTGTGCGTGTGTGTGTGTGTGTGTGTGTGTGTGTGTGTGTGTGTGTGTGTGTGTGTGTGTGTGTGTGTGTGTGTGTCTGTGTGTGTATGTGTGAAAATCAAATCTCAAAGAGTGTGTGTGTCAGCTACTTGGAGCTTGGACACAGAGAACTGGTTTCACAGAGATTGGATTACTGTGTGTTGATTTCCTGGATTAAAATTATAAAATGTCATTAACTTTCTTATAAAGCTTATCTCTAAAACATGGGTCTATGATCATTAAATATTACATGCATGTGTAATTGACCTGGCCTATACTCCAATGAACTACACGAAAGATGCAATTTTGAATACAACATTTTTTGCACCTTGGAATTTCAGACAATACATTTACTAAAATCATTTATTTTGATAAGTGGATCAGACAAATTGTGGATTTGATGTAATTATGGTGCAGAAATATTTCCTGTGTTTTCCTCGCATTTTGTTTTCTCAGAGCATTTTCCATTGAAATATTAAGGGGAGAAAGTACCTGGATAACAACATCAGAATTGTATATTATGCAAATGCTTGAAATCTGAGTACAAAAACAGGATGAACTGAAATCAGTAAGCACAGAAAATGAGTTTAAGATAATCATCACAGAATTGTGAGGTGCTTTCCATGTAGATATTTTAGATTTTCAGAAATTTTACTAGGCCATACAGAATAGATCTGATGGTGAAATCATAGAACTGGTATACCATTCTATACTTTCAACTTCAGGTAGCTCTAATTATAAATCATAAATTCTTATACTAAATTTGCATAACATTGGTGTACAATGTTAGACTGGTGGCTGCTTAAAGAAGCCTTAACATAAATAATGAACAAAAAATTGACTTTTAGAAGCCTTGAAAATGACTGTGAATCAAGAAGCATCACATATTTGACCAATATTACTTGCAACAAAGTTATTTCCCTAAATTTGGCCACTGAATTCATCCATGTTTTCAAATGTTGGTCCAATGGGTATATGATCAAATGATCGAACGTTGTTATATCTAACTCAAAAGTTCAAATTCACAACACATTGAACTACCAGAACAGCAACTTTTTTCCCAGGGAAAAAAATCACTGTTTCAAAAAAAAAAAACACATTCAAACATTACATAAAGTGGGGGCCACACCCCCTGACAGGGGGGCTGTGCCCCCCACACCCCCCTACTTAAATATACCAACTCTGAGATGACACTACAGTGCTGAAAATGGCAAAGTGACGGAAGCGGCCAAGCGACTTCTTTCCCAGGAAAAGAATTTGCTTATATGCCACTTCGTCATTTTGCATTTTTTATATTTGAAGTTCGGCCAAGACGCATTCAACTAAATGTGTCTGCGGTCTTCTGATAGGAACCTATTCCAATTAGCTACCACATCAACTACAGGCCATTATGGTTAATAATTATTCTAACATAAAAACATTATTTTATCTATAACTTGATAGGGTCATGTAAGTTAACTTGAATCATTATGTAGGTACTCTTTGATTCCTAAAATTAAACTATTTGATTATTCAAGGGTAGATATCTGCATTGTAAATAAACTACCATATCTACAGATTGGTGTACAGTAGCAAAGAATGATTTTCAGTACAGTGGTTGTGATTCTTTAAAAGAGCTGTGATAGCAGCTGTTTTATTTTAATGACTTTTCACCTGAGCAATGCTTGAAAACATTGGATAGGTGTTACATCCTCATAACAAATAGTAAATAAAAATAAAAAATAAGGCAAAATACTAAGTATTTTGTAAATTACACTAGCTCCAAAATCTGCCTACAGACATGCATCTAATGTGCCACTATTATGGAATAAATGTCTTGGCTGATTAAAAAATACAAGTATAGATCCCACTAACCTCTTCAGCTTACATAAACAAAACATATTCTAACAATATTAATAGCTAATTGAAGTATTAAATTAGAACTTGAGCAGCACTCTACCATCATCAAGAATTATTTTATAATACAAACATAAAAACATTATTTTATCTATAACTTGATAGAGTCCTGATGGCTAACTTGAATAATGATGTAGTTACTCTTTGATTCCTAAAATTAAGCTATTTGGTTATTCAAGGCAAAGCCCCATGTGTTTGTATTATGACACATATGTCCTAGATTCTGCTTCAATTTCTAGTAAAGGGGGTAGTGTGGGATCAGAGGTCAGGTGACTAGATCTATATGATGTTATTCTGTAATCCAGCTCTGAAATTATGCTTTCATATTAGATGAGACAGAATTCTCAGGGCAGTTTGTTACTGGAATTGACAAGATGACTCACCCACTTCATCTTGCCTTGCCCTAGTAAATGAACTAGTGTACAGTAATTCTTTAGTCAGTCAGTAAAATATAGTGAGATTAGGTAAGTATTGTTTTTCTGTATTTGTATGAGCTTTTCCATCTGTGTTATTTTTAATATTTCCTGTGATTGAAACTCTGTGGTTTATTGTAAATAGATATTTAGTAGTTTCACGGTTCTTTTATTATTTATTTTAAATATATTTAAACTTTTCATTGTGGCTGGTCTTTTAGAGAATATTTTGACAATTGAGAGTACTTATATTTATTTGGTGTCACTGTGGCCACTACTGAAAGCCTTGCTGCATTGGTCAAACACTACCATTTGCATTAGTATTAATTTTGCCCAATATAATTGTATACCCTTGTAAGAGCCTTATATTAGCTGTCTTTAAAGTGTTCTGGTGGCAGTTTCTACCTTATAGTCTGGGCAACAGGGGCATAACTGGTAAATCTGTGCCAGCCTAAAGAGTGTGTTTGTCAGATACTTGGAGTAGGGACATGGAGTACTGGGTTCACAGAGAGGGTCATGAAGGACTTGGCTTGGAACAGTCAGCTTAGGACTCAACTTTAACAGCTGTGTCAGTTAGAGGTCTTATTTGGGGGATGGATAAAGAGAGAGAAACCCAGCTGCAGGACTCACTGTGCTCCCTGTGTGCTCTTAAGGGAAATTGTTTTTGGTGCAGACAGCTGCATCTGAAAATACTGTGTGCATCTATTTTTGTTCCAAGTGAACATGCCTCACCAGTGACAGTGGTGAGGACTGAGGCTCCTTGATTACTGGCCCAGAGGAGAGACGTCACATATTGGTGACAGTAGTGGGATTTTAATTGAACTTCTGTAGGTTGTAGGCAGTTGTCACTGAAGGTGTGCGTACTCTCACCAGATACAATGTAGGCATACAGAGTTTAATTTTAACAACAGTTTTATTTATTTTTTATTCATTTAGTTTAGTCAGGGAAAGCAGTCAAAGATGTCAGCAGGGTATTATGGCATGCTGACAAAGAACCAGTTGGCCAAGATGTGTGAAGCCAAAGGACTGGTGCATGCCAACCTGACTAAATATGAAATGATTTCAGCCATAGTCACAGCTGTAGCTCAGACCAGCAAACAGGAGATGACCAGTCTGGTGATGGGGATTTGCAGCCCTCAGATACAGAACAGTTCACATTTTTCTCAGAGGACTTAAAAACCAATCTGAAGTTAAAGATACTTGGACTGGAGGCCAACCATTTTGAATTCAAATCAGCAGAGAGACTGTGGAAGGCAAAACCGATTCAATTAGAATTGGCAGAGAGACTGTGTAGTTTGGAGGCTGAAGAAAATGAGAAGCAGCATCAACATGACATGGAGATGCTTACCTTTCATCAGGGTTACAGAGGTAATGGAGAAGAGAATAACCAACCCCCAGAAGCAATAAAGGTCAGTAAATTTCTTGAACAGTTTACAAAGGGTGATAATTTTGATAGTTTTATTCAAATATTTAGAAAGAGTATGTAAACAATATAATGCTGACCAAGGACTCTAGGTATGGTTCCTGTCCCCCTTACTCCATGGTAAAGTTGTACCTGCTGTTTCCAAATTGTCTGATACTGACTGTTTAAACTATGATAAAGTTAAACAATGTTTATTGGAATGTTTTAAGTTAACACCTGAAGCTTACAGAAAAAAAGTTTCATGAGTATAGATGAAAGGCAGATGAAAGTGTATGTCATTATATTGCTGAGCTAAGCACGTATTTTCATAGGTGGATGAGTGGGCATCAGGTCACCACTCTTGAAAGGCTGGCAGAAATTTTGGTGAGGGATCAAGCCCTTAACACCTTGCCTGAGGACATGAGAATCTGGTGTGCAGATTGGGCGTGTAACTCTGCAGATGAGCTGGGGAAAAAAGAGGATCTCTACTTAAGCAGGGCATCACTGCATAAGAAGGGTATACTCAGTACTGCACATGGATACAAGGAAACCCACGGTGGGCATCCTAAACCAACCTAAAAGAGTCCACCAGTAACAGGGGAAGCCACTAGTTCAAGTACACAGCCAGGATTAAGGGTTAGATGTTTCAAATGTAACATGTGGGGCCATATAGCATACATATGCCCATGGAAGCAAAGTGCTGAACAAAAGGTGGGGAGGCCAGCAAGTAGCAATAACAGTATGCCAGTTGTAAGTTGTCTGGAGACAACATGGGCAACAGACCATCTCTGGAGTTTATATTCTATCTTAGTGGATGGAAAACATGCCACAGCTAAGGCAGACACAGCCTCTGACATAAGCATTTTGAAGCCTGCAGTGGTTAAAGAGGAACAGTACTTGACTGGGCAGTCCACTCCAGTCAGAGCTTTAGAAGAGACCCCATTCCAAATTCCTTTGGCCATGGTTTACCTTGATGGGAAGGGTGGACAAAGAAGCAAGCAAGTAGGTGTATTTCGGGATATCCCTTCAGATGTCCTGATAGGGAATGATTTGGTGCTGGTAGCCTGAGGGAGAGCCAGACAGACCCCACACCTGAATCCAGGGCTGGCGAGATGGCTATATCAGAGATGGAGCTACCCTGTAGCAGTGAGCCTGAAGGTAAGCCACAGCTGCTGGTAGGTACTGATTCTCCCTTGGACACAGTGGTTGCAAGGGCAGAGGTGAGTGGTAGTACCCAGGATGACAGTGAGGCACCACTGTCAGAAGATACCAGACTTCCTGTGGAAGGGAAGCTGGGAAGGGTAACAAAGAAAGAGTTGAGACAGGCTCAGCTCTTGGACCCTACATTACTAGACTTCAGGGATGTAGCTAGAGCAGTACCTGATTCTCAAGGAAAAGGGGAGCCTGAATACTAGAACATAGGATTACTGTGTAGATCATGGACCCCTGAAGGAGGTATAGAGGTTGAGGTAATACAGCAGTTGGTAGTGCCCAGAGTCTGCTGTCTGGCATTTCTAATCATAGCCCATGACATATCCTTTACAGGTCATATGGGCATAAAGCATACCAAGAGATATATTGTAAGGAGCTTTTATTGGCCTGAGATTGCAAAGGATGTAGCAAGGTACTGCAGGATGTGTGGGCAGTGCCAAAAAGTTGGCAATGCAAGAGACAAGGTCAAAACTCCATTGATGCCTTTGCCTGTGATTGAGAAGCCATTTCTGAGTGTAGCTATGGATATTGTGGGGCCTCTCAGTACCCCAAGTTCAACAGAAAAGAAATATATCCGGGTACTCGTAGATTATGCTACTAGATAACTTGAGCTGTGTCTTTAGTCGAGGCAGAGAAGGTGACAAATGCTTTGTTAGAGATTTTCGGCACAGTAGTTTCCCTAGAGAAATACTGACTGACAGAGGTGGCAATTTCATGTCAGACCTGCTTTTTTTTCTCTGGGAGAACAGTGGGGTGAAGTGCCTAAAGACCACCCCTACCAATCCCAGACTAATGGCGTTGTGGAGAGGTTAAACTCTACACTAAAGACCATGCTACGGACATTTCCTGACCAGTTTAAGATAGAACAGGACAAATATTTGCCCCATTTGCTGTTTGCATGTAGTTAGGTTCCCCAGGAATCCACAGGTTTTTCACCCTTTCAGTTGCTGAATGGGCATAAGATGAGGGGGTCTTTAGATTTGATTCATGATGACTGGGCAAGTGACTGTGAATGCCACAATGAGTCTGTTGTGGCATATGTCCAAGACCTCAGGACAAGGCTTAGGGAGCTCATGAGCTTGGCCCAGAAGAACCTATCAAGACAGAAGGCTATGGTGCTCATGCCTGTCAGACACAATAAGCTGCAGGTAGCTAAGGAGGGACCCTTTGAATTGGTAAGGAAGGTCCATAATCTTAACCACATGGTAAACCTGCTAGGTAGAAGGCAGAGCCACAAATTGAACCATGTTAATATGATGGGGAGGCCCTGATGATGGGTATTAGCAGTGGATGGCAGGAGGAGTCTAAGGGGGATCTGGTGACAGATCTCCTCAGTGAGGCTCGTACTGACACCTCAGTGGAAGAGGTAGCAGTGTCCCAGTGGCTATCCCCTACCCAGGTTCAAGAAATCCAAGCAGTGTGACACGTGTCTGGGGCCATGTTCACTGAGAAACCTGGGTGCATCCACTTGGTGCAGCACCATGTGACTAAAGGACCCCAAAGGTGTATCAAGCAGGCCCCTTTCAGGGTGCCTGAGTGAGTCAGACAGACTCTGTGGGAGGAGATGCAGTAAATGTTGGAACTGGGAGTAATCCAGGAATCCAGCAGTCTCTGGACCTCCCCAGTGGTGCTGGTACCAAAAAAAGGATGGCAACAGCAGGTTCTGTGTCGACTACAGAAAACAAAATAGTCACACAGAGTCATTTGCTTACTCCAGAGCAGCTGGGTGGAGCTAAGTATTTGCCACTACTGATCTGACCAAGAGCTACTAGTAGGTGGCCTTTACTCCCACCACTAGAGAGAGGTCAGCCTTTGTGACTCCTTTTGGATTATAAGAGTTCATGAACATGCCCTTTGGGAAGAAAAATGCCCCAGCAACCTTCCAGAGGCAGGTAGATTGTATCCTAGCAGGAGACAGAGATTATGACCTTACTTGCCGGGATGATATTGTTATCTATAGCCATTCCTGGCAAGAGAAAACATGAGCATTTCAGGGAGGTCCTGGGTAGACTGCAAAGGGAAGGATTTACCATTAAGCCCAGTAAGTGTTATGTGGGTATGGCAGAGGTCTCCTACCTGGGACATAGAGTGGGGAGATGTAAGATCAGGCCAGAACCTCTCAAAGTGGAAGCTGTTCAGGCGTGGCCTGCCACTGTTATCAAAAAGCAGGTGGGAAAGTTCATTCCCAATTATAATACAATAGCTGCTCCCCTCACAGATCTGACAAAGAAAATGGGCCGGATAAGGCAGTGTGAACTGCAGCCTGCAATCAGGCATTCCAAAAGCTTAAAGAGGCTTTGGGAGGATCTCCTGTGTTAGCCAGTGCAGATTACAGCAAAGAATTTGTTGTGCAGGTAGATGCTTCACATCATGGAGTGGGGTCTGTACTCAGCCAGGTTTCCTCAGAGAGAGAACAGCACCCAGCTGTATATCTCAGCAGTAGACTCCAACCTAGGAAGGGATGTTATGCAGTAGTAGAAAAAGAATAACTAGCTATAGTAGGGGCACTGCAGAAGTTTTAACCCCATCTGTATGGAAGGAAATTCAGTGTAGTCACAGACCACAGTTGCTTAACATGGTTACATTGAGCCAGCCAGTAAAATACCAAAGGAGGTGGTGTTTCAATCTGTATTAAGAAAAAAACAAAGGAGGAGTTTTTTCAGTTTATATTATAGAAAAATTCAGCTCCCTTCTAGTTAGACTGGACAAATACATGGAGTTTCTCCAGGTCCAGGTTACAGTGGGTAAGACCCCCATTCAAGTCATAGCCAGTTATAGATCCCCATCCATGGGTCACAACACCCATGAAGACTTATTGACCAAACTGGCAACAATCCAAATTTTACCAAACACACTGGTTATAGGGTATTTCAATTATCCCACCATCAAATGGGAAACCTACGCTATCCCTGGCCCACTAGCACAAATGTTCTTGGCTTTTTTAATTCATGTAGCCTGGAAGAAACTGTCCATACCCCAACTAGGGGAACAAATGTTCTGGATCTGGTCCTCATCAACATGTCAAACAGATGCACTGTCACAACTGTCGGACCTTCATTAGTTAAAACTAACCAGAAATCAGAAATCAGTCACCTTTGTGCTGGCATTAACACCAGAACTCACAAAGGGTTTAATCAGACTAAAAAAACTTCACCAAGGCAAACTACACCCTCCTAGATGAAGATATAAATGCATTTCAACCACCACCCTAAGCTGGAAGTGGTAACTATGCCGAAGCTTATACTAAAGCCCTGTACAATCACTTGCATAAGTGTATAAACTCAGCCATACCAGAAAGAATTCAAGCCAGATCCCCAAGTGAAAACAAGCTGCTATAGTGGACATCCAACATCAACAAACGTTACAATAAATGCAAAAAGTTGCTGTCCAAGTAAATAGCAATGGAAAAACACCCTCCTCAGCCTCAACAGGCAAATAATACAACTTGTCAAATCCTCCAAGGGTTCCTTCAAGAGAAACTGAGCAACTACAGCCAAAGATAACTATAAGGCCATTTACAGCAACATACATAACCTAAAGGGTAGGACCCAAGCATGTGCAGAACTAGTGGCCAATAGTATCACAGATACTGACCCACAGAGATAGCAAACCTGCTAGTGGATAGCTTTGGTAAAAATTTCACTTTGTTATCCCCTCCTAACTTACAACAAACCTTACCCAACCCCCGCCACCATACATATCTAAAGCAGGTACTCACAGCCATGTCCAAGGTGAAAAACTCAGCCTCTGTAGGACCAGACGGTATAACAGGCTGTCTTCTAAATAAGCTATAACATAAACTAGCACCACCACTAAATGCCCTTTTCAATCATAGTCTAACCACAGGCTTTGTTCCTGTGGAATGGAGAACAGCTACAGCTATTCCCCTCCACAAAGGTGGCCTAGCAACAGTCCCAGGGAATTAGACCCACGTGCCTGACCAGCCTCATCTGTAAGGCCATGGAATGTATCATTATGGACCTGATAAATAAAGACATAGGTGACCTCCAAACCCTGGACCGTACCCAATTCAGCTTCCTGAAGGGCAAATCCTCAATGCTAAATCTTAGGTTCATAGGTGTGTACTAGGCTAATAGCCCTGGAGCCTTTACAAGCCTAGCCCATAGGATTACCATGGCATCATGACACCTGACCTTAGTTCCAAGTGCCTCTGTTGAGAAGAGCCACTGGAGTGATCCCCAAGGTAAATTTTCTATTTCCCATCCACTCATCAAGATTTCTCTTGAAGATCGTCAGTGAGATACTCTGTTTGACATGTATGGAAAGTCTATTCCATAGCATGGGCAGTCTCTGGGTTATGAACCTGTCCCTTCAGCATGTTCTGTTGATTGTGGTAATGAGGTTGAGGTCTCTGGAGCTTGTGGTGTGGAGGGATTGGGATTTCTTTAGATGTAGAATTCCTAACAGAGCTGGGTCAGACATGGCTTTGTAAGTCAACCAGAGATCACCTCTAAGTAGGCGATATGAGACAGAGAATAGTTGGAGTTTTTTGCGTCTGTCCATATAGGACAAGTGTTTAAGGCCTAGGATCCTCTTTGTGAGGTACTTTTGCGGCCTCTCCAGTTTTTACAGGTGTCTAGTGAGGTACATGCCAAATGAGGCATTGTACTTGATGATCGGCCTAATGAGGGAAGAGTAGAGAGAGACAATGACCTCTTTCTTCCTGGATGCAAAACCCTTAGTAATGAGATGTGCCACATAGAAGGACTTTCTGACCACAGTGACAATGTGGTGGTCAAAAGAGAGGTTGTTGTCAACCTGTGTTCCCAGATCTCTTATAATGGCTTCTGTGGTCAGTGGACTACCATTGATGTGGTAATTCATGGGAACTGAGTTTTTCCCAAAGGGGATGATTTCACATTTTTGGCAACAAGCTTAAGGCCATGGTTTTGACACCAGCCGTTAGTCTCAGTGCAGCCTTTCTTTAGGATGCCAACATCACTTGGGGAGTTAATAATAGCTCCCAACTTGCAATTATCTTCAAACTTTGTCAGACAGATTCCCTTTGTGATGCCCTGGACTTCGGAGAAGTAGATAACAAACAGGAGAGGACCCAGGACCGAACCCTGTGGGACTCCACTCATGACTGGTCGGCAGTCTGACTTGGAGTCAGCTACTTTCACACTGCGGGTTCTATCTGTGAGCCAATTTGCAACCCACTTAGTGATATAGGGGCTTATGCCTAGCTTAGTGAGCATTTCAATGATTCCTGAGTGGGGAATGGTATCAAAGGCATTCACCAGATCAAGGTAGGCTGTATGAACCACCTTGCTTTCATCCACAGCTCTGGTGACTGACTCAAAGAAGTTGACCAAGTTGAGCAGGTATGATCTTCTCTTCACAAAACCAAACTGTGTGGGATCCAGAGTTTGGAGATTCTCTATATCCTTGTTAAGTAGGTCCATGATTATGTGTTCCATAGCCTTACATATCAGACTCATCAGGCTAATGGTGTGACAGTTCCCAAGGTCTGTAGTCGCTCTTCCTTTGTGGAGAGGGATGACTGTAGCAGTGTGCTATTTGGTAAGGACAAAGCCAGAGCTGAGGCTGTGATTGAATTGGGCACACAGGTGAGGTGCCAGTTCACTCTGTAGTCCATTTAGAACACAGCCAGGGATATTGTCAGGTCCCATAGAAGCTGTATTCTTGGCCTTGGATAGTGCTGTTTTAACCTGTGCAGCAGAAATACTGGGTGCCTGGCAATCTACTGGTATTGTTATTCATCCTTTGGGGGGATGAGTAAAGTTAGCACTGAATCTGTCAGCCAGTATAGTGGCAATATCTGTTGGCTCGGTATAGGAGGTACCATTGTGCAGTAACTCAGAGCAAATTTGGGTATTGTCATGGAGATTCTTTACATAACTATAGAAGACCTTGTGGTTATCTTTACTATCTGCTGCAATTCTGTTTTCATAGCTAGCTTTAGAGGATTTGATGAGAGATCTCTACTTTTTCTTGAAGCTAATAAGAGAATTTTCCAGTCTTGGGACTTCACCTTATTCTGCATTAGTTTCCTCCTTCTGTTGTAGAGTTTGTTTATGGCAGGGGACCACCAAATTGGCTTCCTTTTTTGGAGGAGAGCATCTTGATTCTATTGGGTATGGCGAGATCCATGCATTTGTGTATGTGTTCTTACAGTGCATTGGTGTATGATTCAGTGGTCATGCAACTATTCTCCATTTGCATGCACACCGTGAAGTTAGCCACCTCTGCTTTTAGTAGCCCAAAATTAGCTTTGGAAAAGTTACCTTTACGACGGGGGGATGTGGATTTCCAAGGGGATTAGTTTGTGGTCAGATCTAACCAGGGAGGACTTGACTATTGGTGTAGAGCAATGGTCGCCCATGTTAGTAATGACCAGGTCAAGTATGTTGCAACCTCTAGTGGGGGTAAGAATGAGCTGGTCCAAGGCATTGGAATTAATGAATTCCAGGAAATGTTGGGCAAGTGTTCTGGTACGAGTAGTTTTTCCAGTTAATGGAGGGGTAGTTGAAATCGCCAAGTATGAGAGTGTTAGGTTGGACCCTAATCTAAATCTGGTGGATTTCTTTGAAAATTTGACAACGGCCATTGATAAGGGCAAATCTGTGCACACAACATACCCCAATCTGGCAAAGGCTTTCAACACAATCCCACATTCAGGCATTACCGATAAACTTAGGCAACTGAATGTAAACCCCTTCATTGTAAAATGAGTTGCCAGCTGGGTCACAAATCAGACACACACTCTATCAAAGTGGGTGACACCACATCAACCAGCAGACCTGTTACCTGTGGGTTGCCACAGGGGTCAGTGCTGGGCCCCTTACTGTTTGGTATATACTTCTCAGAAGTTCAGGTCAAGACTAAGGGGTTGTAGCTGACCAAGACTGCAGACAACTGCAAACTAGGTGCAATCACTGAATCCCCAAATTATGTCAGTATACTCCAGGAGCGTCTCACACAGGCCAACAGCCAATGACTGGTGTATTAGCCATGGTCTCAAACTGAATGCAAAGAAATGCACATCATTCCCTTCGGCACAATGTGCCCACACACTATCAAATCAACATCAATACCCTAAGTACCCATGAAGTGGCAAGGGGCCTGTGATCACAAGTTGACTGCGACCTTAAGTTCGACCACCATGTGTCTACTATAGTAAGGAAGAACTTTTATGTGGCACATTTGACTAGTAAAGACATAGCCTCAAGAGCAAAAGAAGTTATAACCCTGCTATATTTGGCACTTATCCAGCTCATGATTGACTATACCATCCTATTTGGCATGTACAGTACTAAGGACATGCAGCAATTAGAGAGCCCTCAGAGGTTTCTAACAAAGAAGGTCAAGGATTTCCAGCATGTGCCTTACACAGACCGACTAAAGTCCCTGTCATTATACTCCCTATCTTATAGACTTCTTAGCCGAGACTTACACCTCGCCTACAGAGCAATCCAAGACCCAAACCTAATGTACTTGCTGCATATCCATAAATCCAACAGGACTAGTGCTACCCATTCCAGGCACCTAAATATTGCCTGCAACTTAAATAGAAAATGCTTTAGGGACAGATGTGTCTCCCAGCGACTGCTGTGTCTTTGGAATAGACTACCAATTCTTTTGAAACAGAGCACGTCTATGGCTCTGTTCAAGAGTAACTGGGATGAACGGCTGGGGCATCATAAATTCTAACTGGGGATGGAGCCCACAACACTCCTGCGCAAGGGCAGTCATCGTTAAATACAATCTTGGGTACTGACTAGCATTTCTATGGTATTACATTGGGATGAAACAGCTAGGAGGCTTAAAATGACCTTCAGATCAATAGCTAAGTAATCTACTATGATCCTATGATCCTATGATTAAGGTGGAGCCTAGGGTTGCAGGCATATGATATGACAGTGTAGCACCATAGGGGGATCAGCAATGCCAATGCAGATTGGCTTTCAAAACCGGCTATTGGTTAATGTGTTCCCAGACAGGCTCATGTCCCTCAAGCCACATTCCCCAAAGGTCACTTGAAAAACCAGCTTGAGTCTTCAAACGGGGGAGACATATGATGATGTGAGGTATTGCAAACTATGAAAGGAGAAGTAGGGCAGTGGATGTGCAACATATGCCAGCATAGCTAGCTGGAGTTTTGTAAAGACTTATATGTCATTTGTATATCAAACTTATTCATCCAGGTGCTTGTGTTGAAAATGTATTTGTAAAGCTGCTTGTGTTTAAAATGTACCAGCAGTGTGTCCTTCTGGACATAAAAGGAATACACCTTAATGTCAGATTGTATTGCAACTGCTGAAATTATTATATTGTAACAAAAGATCCTGGAAGAGCAGATCTTAACCTCAGTCCAGCTAACTTTGAAAATAGTCTGAAATTAAGTTATGTGGTTTATACCATAATGATTGTGTCCTACAGTTCTGATTGTGGCCGGAGACAAACTGTCTGTGAAAACTAAGTCTAGGAATGCTGCTGTATTGTCCTTAGGGGTGAAGTAATTGCTACCCTGGAAGGGTAGAAGTTTTTGAAATGGTTTTATAGCTTTCAGGTGTTATAACACATCTTAGCAAAGCTCTTATGTCTGTGTATTATGACACATATGTGCTAGATTCTGGTTCAGTTTCCAGTAAAGGGGGTTACTGTGGGAATCAGAAATCAGGTGACTAGATGTATGTGAGGTAATTGTGTAATCCAGCACTGAAATGATGTTTTAATACTAGATGAGTCAGAAGTCTCATGGAAGTCTGTTATTGAAATTGACAAGACCACTCACCCACTTCATCTTGCCTTTCCCTAGTAAGTGAACTAGGGAACAGCAATTCTTTAGTCATTCAGGAAAATGTAGTGAGATTAGTTAAATATGTTTTTCTGTATCTGTATGAACCTTTCCATATGTGTTATTTTTAATATTTCCTGTGATTGTAGCTCTGGTGTTTATTGTAAATAGATATCATAGAATCATAGGATTGTAGAAGGTTACAGAGATAATGGCCCCAGGGCACTTACAAACCTAGCCAAGTTCATCAAGTGTTCTCAAGGGTGTCTGGTTCCAGCAGACACTAAAATCAGCACCTATTTCCCCTATTCAAGAAGGAAACAAAAAATAGTACCAGGCTAACTATCCTTGTAGGCTATTCCAAGCCCAGCCAATTAATCCATGTATAAATCAAACCCCATACCTTGTGCCTATAAGTGAACATCTTAACCACTATGCAAACCTCCCACCCTCTATGCCAACCTCCCTCCCTAGAGAACCTATCTGCATTTCATGTTCTTTTTTATTTATTAGTAAATATATTTAAACTTTTCATTGTGGCTGGTATTTTAGACAATATTTTAACCTTTGAGAGTACTGATATTTATTTTGTGACACTGGTCGCTCATGAAAACTTTGCTGCATTTGTCAAACAAGACCATTTGTATTAGTATTAATTTTTCTCAGTAGAATTGGGCATCCTTTTAGAGCCTTAGAATAGCTGGTTTTGGAGTGTTCTGGTGGCAGTATCTACCATATAGACTAGGCAAAGGGGGAATAGCTGGTAAATCTGTGGCAGCCTTTCCCAGGTGTGTATGTGTGTGTGTGTGAAAATCAAATCTGAAAGTGTGTATGTGTCAGCTACTTGGAGCAGGGACACACAGCACTGGTTTCACAGAGAGGGTGGTGGAGGACTTGGCTTGGGACACTTGGCTGAGGACTCAACTCTACAGCTGTGTCAGTGGGAGTCTTATTTGGGGCCTGGATAGAGGGAGGGAAACCCAGTCCCAGGACTGAGTGTACTCCCTGTGTGCTCTTAAGGGAAATTGTGCTTGGTGCAGAGACCTGCATCTGAAAATACTGTGTATATCTATTTTTGTTCCAAGTGAATGTCCCTCACCGGTGTCAGTGTGAGGATTGAAATTCCTTGAATACTGTCCCAGAGGAGGGACGTCACAGAGTCATCTTAAAACATGTATATAAAGATTAAACTCTCACATGTTAGAAAGATCTTATAGCCCACAACTGATTTAGAAATAAACCAACAAATAAAAAAGAAAAATAAAGGGCAATAAAACTCCATGGCAAATAGGAGAAAAATCTGAGATTTATAAATTATTTTCAAAAAAAATAATCCAGTATTTACCATTATAAAGTATATATTAAAATGCATAAATAACTCAAGCAAGCGTTGACAGAGTGAGAAATAACCTTCTATGTGTAAAAAATCCAAGTAATCCGGTCTTCTGAGACAAATAATTCAGTTTATTACACAGATAAACCACGATCATCTCCGTTGCTTATTTTAAAACTGTCTCGCTATGTTAAACTCATTTAACATAGCGAGACACTAAAAAAAGCAACGGAGATCTTGCTTTCTCCGTTGCTTTTTTTAAAACACTGTCTCGCTATGTTAAATGGGTTTAACATAGCGAGACAGCTTTAAAATAAGCAACGGAGATGTCCGTTGCTTATTTTAAAACTGTCTCGCTATGTTAAACTCATTTAACATAGCGAGACAGTGTTTTAAAAAAATGAGTTATACTAATGGAAAAAAGTCCGGGCGACCGGACCTTTTTCCATTAGTATAACTCGATTTACAACGGGCACGCTGGCCAATCAGCGTGCACGTTTTGGGGGGGTCATGGTATAATATGTTTATGTCAATTTTGCCCAGCAGAATGCAGTTAATATTGCCATTTCTAAAAGATGATGAATCAACTGGATTTATTACTAGAAGACAAATGTAACATAATGCTAAATGACTAATATGGACCGAGCTGTAATAAATCTAAATATTGAAAAACGCCTTTGACTTATTAAATAGGAAATATATTTGTGATCCTGGAAGCTTATTACTTTCCAGATTTGTATGCTCAACTAGTAAATATTTTATAGTATTTCTGTCTGATATATTAAAGTTGGGGGTATATGTTTCCCAAGACATAAGAATTATTAAAGCAACAAAACAAAGTTGCTGTCTATCAGCACTTTCAGTTTGTACTAGATATGGAACATTTAACAAATCCAGTTAGTTATAAAAATAACATTGACAGTTTTAAAATAAGTAGGCTATGAATGTAAAATATTATTTGCTGACATTTTTATATTAATCTGAACTATCAATTCTTCCAGAGATCAATTGAAATTTATAAAAAAATAATAAATTGCACTACAAATGAATGAATAAATGATCAATTTAAATATAACCAAGAGTGTAAAACTGAAATATTTAGGTATTAGATTCTCTCTCTCTCTCTCTATATATATATATATATATAGAGAGAGAGAGAGAGAGAGAGAGCGAGAGTGGCACTCACACTAACTAAAAATGTTATTAATGACTTAAAGGCATAATATTTAATTGAAATAAAACATTTTTTCAAGTTCAAAGAGAAATCCAAAAAAAATGACACACACAACAGCACCAAAACCACAAATGCAAGCAAACTGGCTCCAATAAAGGCCGTCCCTTCCAAAATTCCTCTCTTCAGAGGAATAACTCGTAAAGATACTTCACCCCATGCACTGGTATATGCAAAACAAAAAATGTATTAACTCAACACAAAAAGATTCATAAGTTCATAGGTTCATAGGTTGGTACTAGGCTATCAGCCCTAGGGCCTATACAAGCCTAGCCATAACAATTCCCTGGCTATTTCTTCCCACATTATTTACTTTCCTGGCCCCCTGTCTAGCAGGGCGACTGACGTGATCCCTGGGGTGAATTTCCTTTCTCTCATCCAATCGTCAAGGTTCCTCCTGAAGAGGTCCAAAGAGGCACTCTGCTTGACATGTATGGGCAATCTATTCCAGAGTCTGGGGAGTCTCTGGGTCAGGAACCTATCCCTCCAGCATGTTTTGTTTATTGTGATGACAAGGTTTAGATCCCTGGAGTGTGTAGCTCTGAGGGGTTGGGATTTCTTTAAGTGTAGCATGTCCAACAGCTCTGGGTTTGACATGGCCTTGTATGTTAAGCAGAGATCGCCTCTGAGTAGACGATATGCGACAGAGTATAGCTGGAGTTTTTTAAGGCGGTCAGCGTAGGGCATCTGCTTTAGGCCTGTGATTCTTTTAGTGAGGTATTTCTGAGGCCTTTCCAGTTGTTGCAGATGTCTTGAGAGGTACATACCAAATAGGGCGTTGTATTCTATAATGGGTCTAATGAGGGATGAGTACAGTGGGACAATGACCTCCTTTTTCTGGATGAAAAGCCCTTCGTGATGAGGTGTGCCACATAGAAGGATTTCCTGACTGTTGTGGCGATGTGGTTATCGAAGGTGAGACCACTGTCCACCTGTGTCCCTAAGTCTCTTATCACACTTTCTGTGTTTAGTGTACTGCCACCTATATGGTAATTCATGGATACATGTTTTTCCCAAAGGGATAACAATACATTTCTTGGCATTGAGCTTGAGCCCATGGCTCTGGCACCAAGCATCTGTTTCTGTAAGGCCCTTTTGTAGAGTATCCACATCATTTGGGGATTCAATAATGGCTCCCAGTTTGCAGTCATCTGCAAACTTTGTTAGCCAGAGTCCCTTAGTGTTGACCTGTACTTCAGAGAAGTAGATGCCAAACAAGAGCGCCCCAGGACTGAACCCTGAGGTACTCCACTTGTCACTTGTCTGGAGCTGGATTTGGAGTCGGCTACTTTTACAGTGTGGGTTCTATCAGTAAGCCATTTAGCAACCCATTGGGTGACATAGAGATTAATGCCCAACTTAGTAAGTTTATCTATGATTCCAGAGTGGGGGATGGTGTCAAAGGCCTTGGCAAGGTCTAAATAGGCTGTGTGGACCACCTTACCCTTGTCCATGGCTCTGGAGACTGATTCAAAGAAGTCAATCAGGTTCAGGAGACAAGATCGGCCCTTCATAAACCCAAACTGGGTGGGGTCCAGTGTTTGAAGGTTGCCAATGTCTTTGTTTATAAGTTCCATGATAATACGCTTCATGGCCTTGCAGATAAGGCTTGTCAGACTGATGGGATGGTAGTTTTTGGGATCCAAGGTGGATCCCCCCTTGTGGATTGGGATAACTGTAGCTCTGCGCCACTCAGTGGGCATGAAACCTGAGGTGAGGCTATGATTAAACATGACACTTAGGTGAGGTGCCAGTTCATATTGTAGTTCATGTAGTACACAGCCCGGGATGTCATCTGGTCCCATGGATGCTGTATTCTTGGCTTTAGAGAGTGCGTTTTGTACCTGTGTGGCCGTTATTACTGGAATATGGCAATCTTCCGGTATTGAGATGGGCTATTTAGGGGGTGAGAGGGGGGTGAAGTTGGCACTGAATCGATCTGCCAGGATATTGGCAATATCTTTCGGATCAGTATATTTAATGCCATTCTGTTTTAACTCAGAGCAGATCTGAGCATTGTCATTTAGATTCTTGACATAGTTATAGAATGCTTTGTGGTTGTCTTTGGAATCTTTGGCAATTTTATTTTCGTAACTAGCTTTGGAGGATTTTATGAGGCATCTCAGTTTCTTACTGAGGCTAGTAAGGAGTTTTTGCATCCTGGGATTTTCCTCTTTTCTGCAAAAGTTTCTTCCTTTTGTTGTAAAGTTTGTTTATGGCAGGGGACCACCAGATTGGCTTCCTTTTTTTGGATGAGAGCATTTTGGTTCTATATGGGATGGCACGATTCATGCATGAGTGGATATGCTCGTACAGTGCCTTAGTGTAGGATTTAGCAGTTGAACTTTCAGTTCCCGTCTGCATGGGTGTCATGAAGTTTGTCACTTCTGACTTGAGTAGCATGAAGTTGGCTTTGGAAAAGTTTTTTATGGTGGTTTCTTTACTGGGGGGTGGGGGTGGGATGTGGATGTTAAGGGTGATTAGCTTATGGTCAGACCTGACTAAAGAGGGGGTGACCATAGGTATGGAGCATTAATTTCCCATGTTGGTAATGACCAGGTCTAGGATATTGGAGCCCCTGGTGGGACTATGGATTAGTTGATCCAGGGCGTTGGAATTTATGAATTCCAAAAACCGTTGCGCAAAGGTGTTGGGACATGAGTAGTTTTCCCAGTTAATGGCAGGGTAGTTAAAATCACCCAGTATTAGGGTGTTTGGTTCTATCTTAATATTTTCCAGTATGTTTAGAAAGGTGTAGTGAGAACCTTGGGGTATGGTGGGGGATATGTAGCAAGCTACAATTTGGATTGCAGTCTTACCTAGTGTTAGTTGCACTTGGAGAATTTCAGACACATTGTGTTGGCCAACTAGCCTGGTGGTGTGAATATCCTTGGTGAATATTGACACTCCTCCACCTGTAGTGTTTCAGTCCTGGTTTGGTGGCCGAAAAGTGTGGTAAGAGTTGTAGCCTGGTATTGCAGGGGTGCTCTCTGGAGCCTTGAACCAGGTCTCAGTTACTGCACAGATATCGATGTTCTCCATTTTTAGGAGTGCCTCGAGAGAGTGCATTTTGAGGTTTAGACTTCTAACATTGAGTAGCATTACCTTCAGATTTTGCATGCTTGTACCTGTTACGGTGGTGGTTTTGTCCTTTGAAGTTTGCCTAAAAAAGGCACTATAGGGTGGCAAGAGCCTTAGCCAGTAACCTGAATCCCAGGGGCGACAGGTGCAGACCATCTCTGGCAAAGCATCGTGGTCTGTCAATCATGTCATCCCAGGCAGAAAGATACTGGATCCCCTTTGAATGACACCATAAGCATAGCCAATTGTTGAAGTCAATCATTTTATCCTTATATTGTGGTATCATTCTGGGCGAAGGCAGGATGCTACTCAGGGCTAGGGTCATACCTGCCTGGGCCACATGATCCAAGAGCTCTTCCAGGTCTCTTTTCAGGTAGTCCAGGGAGGTACATCTCAAGTCATTCACTCCAACATGGACAATGACAGAGTCATATTTGTACTTGTTGTGGAGTGACTTGAGTGCATGCGTTATGTGGCGGATCCTGGCACCCGACAGGCAGCTGACTGTAATTTTCTCCTTATTTAACCTGGTGAGAGGGACATCAGTGTGCCGGACTATAGAGTCACCTATGACTAAAGTGTTAGGTACATTGTCTTGCCTTAGGGGCTGTTGCTGGGTAGCACACTGGTGTTGTGAACTATGTGACACATTGGTTGTGATTGGTGTTTGTTTGCGTTTCAGCTTCAGAGGTCTTTGTTGCTTGGGCAGGTTACAGTTAAAGGCCTCTGCATATGTGGATTTAGTGTTGCTGTATGTAGGTGTTGGTGTTGCGGGTTTAGAAGGGCTATGTGTTGCTTGAGGTGTAGTGTGGGTGTTAACCTTCTCCTCTTGACTGTCTAGCACAATCTTGGGTGGAGAGAGCTTTGCTTCCATTTTGGCTATGTAAGTGCATCTCTCACAGGTTGTAGTGTTGGGTGGTAGGAGGAGAGGGTTGTCTGTGTACATGAGGCAATTGCTGCATTGCCCCAGTATGCCCAGATTCACCAGGTGGACAGGAGAAATCACCGGAAGCTGACCCTTGGACATGCCTGGTTTGGGGCTTTTTTTTTTTTTTCTTTGTAAAGTATAGGAGCTGTTTCCTTAGCAAGGTACTTTGCAATTATAGGCTGTTTAGTGCCTACTATTAATTTCTCCTTGTTAACAAGGAGAGTTCAGTGTTTGTATCAGTTTAAGGCGTCCTAGTGCATTCCAACAGGTATTAGAGAAAGTGCTAGTCACAGGGATGCTTAAAGCTAAGATTGAAAAGAATGCACTCTGCAGTGTGCACTAGAGAAGTTAGATGTGAAAGTAGGTAACTTGAGTTTTACCTGTTTAAAAAGTTAAGGTTTAGTGGAGAGTTACTATTTTTAAAACAGCAAGATGGATTGAAAGGGGTGGTCACTTTTGTATTTTGGTAATATGAAATACTGTAGGATGGCCAATAAATTTAAATAATTGAAGGGGTGGGATTTCAAAAATGATGATTTTGTGATTACTCACATAAGCCAGTGAAAGTAGAAAGATGTGTTTTAATCTATTGGTATTATTTTTCATTATCTTTTTGTGTTGAGTTAATAATTTTTTTTTTGTTTTGCATATACCAGTGCGTGGAGTGAAGTATCTTTATGAGTTATTCCTCTGAAGTGGGGAATTTTGGAAGGGACAGCCTTTATTGGAGTCAGTTTGCTTGCATTTGTGGTTTCAAAGAGAAATAATTTATTAAAATGATATTTAATAGTAGTTTCTATCCAAGAAATGTTGTGCTTAATATGTAACATAACAATAGGACAGATTAAGGCAATCAAAAATGTTGTTTTAGAGCCTTCTATTTTGTCCTGTACAGCAAAGTAACACAAGGACAAATCAAGGTAATCAGAAAGTTTTTCTAAAACATTCTGTTCTTATGTTTACGTTAAGGGTTATTATTCAACCCAACAAGTCATCAACTTTCTCAGTTTTATCTGAGAACTCCATATTCTCCAACATTTATGGTGTTATTGGGAGTAAACTTTACATACGGATTCAGCTAGAGAACCCAGCAGATGTACTGTTCAAACTTTTAATTCTGAAACTAATGCAATAATGCAATAATATTGGAAACTCACAAACAACTCATTTAGTTAGGTTAGTTTCTGACTTAATAAAGATTGGATCGCTGTGTGTTGACTTCCTGGATTAAAATTATAAGACGTCATTAACTTTCTCATAAAGCTTATCTTTAAAACATGGGTCTAGGATCATCAAATATTACATGCACATGTAAGTGGCCTGGCCTATAATCTACTGAACCACATGAAAGATGCAATTTTTAATACAACATTTTTTGAACCTAGGATTTTCAAACAACAAATTTACCAAAATCAGCTATTTTGATAAGCAGATCAGACAAATTGAGGGTTTGATATAATTATGGCATGGAAGCATTTCATCTGCTTTCCTCACATTTTTTTTCTGCTCAGGACATTTTCCATTGAAACATTAAGGGAAGAAAGTACCTGGCTGACAACCTCAAAACTGTATATTATTCAAATGCTTGAAACTTGAGTACAAAAAAACAGGGTAAACTGAAATCAATAAGCAAAGAAAACGAGTTTAAGATAATCATCAGAGAATTGTAGGGTACTTCCCATGTAGATATTTTGCATTTTCAGAAATTTTGCTAGGTCATACAGAATAGATCTGATGGTGGTCTCATAGAACTGGTATACCATTCTATACTTTCAACTTCAGGTAGCCCTGGTTATAAATCATAAATTCCTGTACTAGATTTGTATAACACTGGCATACAATGTTAGACTGGTAGCTGCTTAAAGAAGCCTTAACATAAATAATGAACAAGACATCCCCCGGATTCACTAATCTTCCATGCAAGACTAGCTTAGTCCTGCACAGAAGTGCCCATTTAGGAGCAGTATGGCAGTGCACCATGCATATTAACAAGGCACACTGCCCGAGCTCCTAGGCTTACACAGACCATGTACAAGTGCTGGGGGCATGTCTGAGAGCAGAGCTCTCAGAATAACATGCCCCTGCAATGTAAAACAGCAGAAGGTGTTAAGAAATGAGCAAGATCGTTCATAGGTGCCCTCATATCCCCACCAATACTCCCCCATGTGTACAGCAGCAACAGTACATAAAAATCAAATGAAGAAACCCCTTTATTTTTATTTTAAAAATCCGAGTACAGCTAACCGTGGGTGTGCAGGTGTGCTCATCACTTAGCTACGGTTAAAGCAACTTAAAAAGCTGAAGAGGATAACAAGGAAGATATATGCCAATAAAGCAACACAGCAGTAGTGTAGTGGGCAGAGTGTTCACTTCACGAGCAGGCATTCCCAGTTCAAGTCCCACTGCAGCACAGTCTATTTTATATGGCAAAGCCCATTATAACCAATATTTATGTTGCAAGACCCATGAAAGAACTGGAATACTGCAGGAAATGCACAGTGTCATAATGAATAAGGCACGAGTAAGCAAGTTTAAGCGCAAATAAGCAGTAGTATGCATATGTAAGTACTAGTAGGCATGTTTAAGTGCATTTGCGTGGGGGTAAGCATTGCCTACACAGATTAAGCAAAGTAGAAGCTAACTGAGTGTAAGAAGCTGTAACCGGAAGTAAGTACTGCTTAGCTCCATGCAAACCCGCACAAACCTGCTTACAACTGCTTTAAAGTGCCTTAACCACTCTGTATCAAATGGCCCGTGTTCTGCCCAGCAACAAAATAAACAGCCACTGCAAGGCTCAAACCCAAGACCCTGCACATCATAGACAAAGTGATTTACCGCTAAGTTATGCAAGATATAAATAAACCTGATGTTTTCAGAAACATAACCTCCAGTCCAGGCATAAAACAGTACAGAAAATGTTTACCAACATCTAGATGTATGTGTGTGTAAATATATTAATATCGAAACAGATACAAGATATCTATATGTATATATATATCTATCTATATATATATATATATATATATATATATATATATATATATATATATATATATATATATATATATATATATATATATATTTCTAAAAATATATACATATATATATTAATATATATGAACATATATACATGCAAATGCCTACATCGACACATATATGTGTCTACACCTATATGTTTACATATACACAGCAAGTTACATATGTGTACACAGATATATATATATATATATATATATATATATATATATATATATATATATATATATATACATAAGTATATACGGAAATAGTTAAATATATGTAAGCAGATATATATATCTATATAGGTATATATGGCCATACATCTGTAGATAGCAATGACAGATTAACAAAAACACATACGACCACATACACCATTAATGGGGATGAGAGGCCCCACTCACTATGCATCTTGCACGAATAGGCATCCCACCCCCACAGCCAAACACGTCTGCCCTGCAATACAGTACCAGGTGGTGCAGATCCCATGACCAGGACCTGTCACGACATGGGCACAAGATGTTAACAGTACTACATCCCACCTGTATGATGTCAGGCTGGTATTGGTAACATATCATGCAGTACAGTCTGTCTCCCATAGGAAACGTAAAATGTGGAAGCCATCAACATTTCCAGGATACAGATACACAGACACAGATACAGATATATATATATATATATATATATATATATATATATATATATATATATATATATATATATATATATATATATATATATATATAGATATACATGTGACTACATATACACACGCAGATATATGTACAGTAAGATACATATGAAGAAGGTGCACATAATATGGAACAGCCACTATGCCTACAGTTAATACCTGAACAACTGGACAATGTATGGGCCACCCATACAAATGACAATTGCTGCCTGCAACATATACCCACAGAGAGGTCATAGGAAAAAACACCACACACAGGTTTGCAGAAATGGAAAACATTTAATTGTGTACTATTACAGTTCCATATGCCATGTCATATAGCTGTTCAGACACTGACATACATATAAACAGAGTAATGCAACTGTGAAACAGTTATACTAATACAGTAGTCTGGAAAGGTTCACAACTGTTGCTGTCCAGGCCAAGCTCCTCAAATTGCACAGTAGTGAGGACAGACTGGGCCACAGGATACCAAACAATCAACAGTATGTGATGCAGGTGTATAGTTCAGCAGCCTCTATCTACACTCTGTACAAAATCACTAGGTGGTAAAGACATCATGTGACCAAATGGGTTGTAACTGTTACATAACAAGGCATAACTGACACCATCACAAGCACACTGACAAACAGAACAGTCTGTATGGCAGGAGGCAGTAGACTTGCATTAACCCAATTTATGTAAGTAATGTAAATATAGGTGAAGTATACGGTACTGTACATCCAGATACCTTAAGGCAGCTCACCTCTGATACCCCCACAATTTTTAACAGCCTTGGTCATTTATGGTGCCCCCTGACTTAATAATACAGGGCCATATACCACTGTTGCATACATTGGCCACTAGAGTGTATAAGAGCACCCATGTATTGTGTAGGTGACGTCCACACATATATGGCCCCAACCCTGCCGTATGTATGGGGGATACAACAGCAGTGGACTGATGGCAGCAATGGCATTGTGATATACTCACAGCCCACTACAGAACAACCACAGACAGCATGTCATTTGTGCAAAGCTTGGTATGTAGGTGGAGGACAGAGGCTGGAACACAGGCACAAATGTGGAAAACTGTTGCCATACACTAAGCAAGTTGCTGGTGTTACAGGATAGTCTGCAACATACCCTTAGTCAGGGAATTGAGGTTAGAAACAGAAATGGATGTAGCCATGTACTGATAGCACTCAACACACACACTGCTAGTGAAATATCTGACACAGGACCTGTGTGGTGGACAGACAACACATGATAGGCACTCCTCTAGCCACCAAGAGGATAGGCCCACAGTTGAGAGCTATGCAGACAGACTGCATTCCAAGGTAAAGTAGTATGTACACACACACTCTGTAACACCAGTACTATACAAAGCATAACACAACTCTGCTCACACTCTGTCTGTAGTTCCTGAACCTCCTACAAATATGTATCTGGTCTGAGTGTGCCAGTTCTCTTGTAAGAGGTGTTGCTACCTGCTGTCTTTAACACTGATAACCACACACAGGAAGGATGTCCATCACACAGGAAATGTAAAGGTACCACACCCACATGATGTAGGGGTTTAGAGTAGGTGGTTGCCATGACTGTGGTGATTGGAAGTACTACACATGTGTAATTATATATATATATATATATATATATATATATATATATATATATATATATATATATATATATGGCTATTTGGATAATAATATGTACATATATTTCTACCATATGTCCTGGACATGGAGTGTAGCCCTACCCCAGACTCTATAGTCCCACAGTCATAGTGCAAGGGGATGTCAGGTATGTATAGCAGGTATATTAGTAGACTATTGCTATTGTAATTTGGGATTGTCTTCACAGACATGGTGTGTGTTGGAGGTCACATCTGCTTACAACATGTGTGCCATTGGCTACTGACAGACTTCCTAAGGACATCATAGTAAAATATCGCTGCTAGCACATAATGCCCTGTGGACTGCAGTAGAGATATTGGCCAATATATGTGGACATTCTGACACACTCTGTACAGTGCAGAGGTCTACACATAACCCCTTAGTGCTAAACATGTGTACCATGCCTGACAATATGGATGTAGACAGCCATGTAAATGGGTATAACACATAAAGACTGGAATACTTTTGCCACCACAGATTATGCATTCACACGCACCTGTCTGGCTTGACACATAATAACCGTTGGTACAGGGGTGCCATGGCCACATACTACTCACTAGATATTGACATACATCTGTACAGCATACCACTGCTCTATCTGACATACATGACTGTTAAGGGAGGCCTGGCAGCAGTACATCTGGCAAGTATCTGCACATGACATCTCACTGGGTAAGTACACTAACCTGCTAGGCATGTAACAATGCACTGTGCAGGCTACAGGCAGACTGGCTCAACACTGGCCTACATCTCCTATGGGGGAATGCACATGTACCTGCATGTATAGCAGGCTGTACAGGCATGTCACAGCACTGGTTAAGATACACCTGTGTCAAAGTGCATAACCACAACCAATGTGAACACAGCCACAGCCACATATGTTAAGCTAGCATAATATTACAGTATATGGACTATCTGTTCGACACCATCCTCATATGTGCCACTCATAGACTGACCCTACATATACTGGGCTGCTACAGAGTCTGGTCTGATGGCTGTCTGTGGTATAGGACATGTGTGTGTATTGCCCTACAAACAAGTACGCCAATACGGTACCATACAGTGGAGCAGCATGTAACATCAGATAGGACGGGACCTAGAACAATGACATCTACCACAGTCTGTACACAGGCTAAATGCCGTATTAACAATGCACACACTGTTGACATTCACAATAAGTTCACAGACCTCCGTACTGTACAAACATCCACAGAATGTCCAAGTTATGTCATCAAATATAACCTGTACTGTACATAATGTGTAGCAGTCTGATATCTCACAGGCTTGTTAGATATGATGACACTAATTATGGTATACAGCACATATGCACCACGTCATGCACGACATATGTACACAGGTTGACAGAGTTGTGGCTGCAAGCACATACACAGGGCCAGTAATGACATGTTGCTGTGATAACCTCATACATTTACTGCTGTAACAGGGTTTGTTTCAACATATGTCCTAGGAGGGATATGAAGCCAGTAACTGTCACGGCTTTCACCATCTACAGACTGCAATCCTCACACTAACTTCTGCAGTCCACAGATAGATGCTGAGTTGGTAACACATGAAACCAAAGGCACAACACACTGCCCTGTCTGCAGATGGGGATTCCTCATAAACATGGAACTGACATGGCAGGTTTTGAGGCATGTATGACAGTCATATCCACACATGCACTGTTAAACCAACAGTACTCCAAATGTAGTATAGCAGCACTTACAGTCTGTAGTCAGGTCAGGTACATCCCCCTCATGTGTGTTGCCCTGTTTCTGTAGTGCATGTTGTTAGAGGTAAATCCCCAATTCATCTGAGATGCTGTTTGCCAAGCAACAGATCTAGTTCCTGCTCACCGTGAATGAAAAGAACCAACACCAACATGAGGTTCCTAGATATTGGAGTGTGTTTCCACGCAATTGGCTATGGGAATGTTACCACAGCTGTTCCACATGCAATCAGCTAGGGGAGGGCTGCAATTCATGCAGAGGCCATCAGCTGATCATGAGCATCACTTAAAATAGATATGTTGCTGCCAAGCAAAGCAGGTGTAGGTCTCCACATCCACCAGAGAGGGAGTGGGAGAGGCAGACAGAGGCAAAAACAAGTCAGGGAGGGGTGGGAGAGTAAAACCTAAGCATGTTTGTGACACACATCTACCAGCACAGTGTATCAAACTCATCATGACTATGTAGTGCTATCACAGTTCTATGCAGTTATTGGATGCACCACATGGGTTACTTGGAGTGGAGCCCTCAGAACATATATGTGATGGTGACTGACATCTGCAACAGTGATACGGTAGCTATATGGTAGGTGACATACATGTGTCTGCATGAACAGGTGCCAGCATCAACACAGCCACACTCTCACAGGGATGCACACACATTGACACACTTGGCAGGGCAACGATTACAACTCACTAGTATTGGGATTGCCACAACACACCACTGTGCAGGTATCACATGCACCACACTGGTCATATGGGGGTTGTATGGGCAAGGGTATGGGGAGGTGTCTGACATCAGACAGCATGCTTCATTTGGCCCATGGGGGTTGTAGGGAGTGTGGATGTGAACATACGCACCATACAACACACACATAAACACACAGGCTGCCAGTACTGACATGCATGTGTGCATGTCTGCATGGGTGTGTGGTCGACTGTGCCAGACGACTGTACAAGGCTAGGCGATGAGTATGCCTTGGCATCAGGCCACATGACAATGGTCTGCATTGTAGCTCAGGGCTGTAGTGTCTGCATTTGCCCACACAGGTGGGTATTGTATCCCCCATCCAGTCACCGGGGTGACTGTTGTGTGTGACCAATGCTGTGCATCACTTGCCATGTATGTGTTCCTTAGTCCATGACATGGATGATTTCTGGGATGTGCACACCTCCCACATGCATGTGCAGTGATGTGTGGAACTGTACCTGGTGTGTCTGGCTCATGTTGTGAACACAGATTATCATCAGATGTGCCAGTCTTGCCCACCTGTGGTGGAAACTGGTAATGGGCAGCAGGTTTACCCTGCACCTACATTGATAGCATGCTAACAGCATTCCCTAGTGTCAGTGACATCTGTCAATACAGGGCATGTTGTCAGGCATGGTATGTCCTTTGTGGGTCACATGTGATGGAACCACAGGTGTTGCAGGTGTCCATTGGTGAACATGGGGAAGGTGCACTGTATGCATGTACATGCATATTGGACAGATGGACAGGATGCCATGCCCTCTGTAGCTCACAGCTATTACCCCATAGTTACTCTCAGTGGCCAATATGCAGTGTACTACCCACATATTGGCTGTTGCCTAGGCATGTGTGTGTGTGTGTATGAGACATGGGTTGAGAATGTGCTCTGGGTAATACTGGGGTTGCTAACTGTGATTGCCTGGCCTTGATGTCACATGTATGGGTATGGCTTTGCACCCCAGCCTCTCAGCTATTTCACATCTGTTATCCCTGTATGGTGGACATTGTGATATATAGTAGGGCCACCATATAAGAAATATGCAAAACCCACTCCACATTGGCCACAGGTGTCACACACTCACAACCACCTCCACACAGGATACATGTTACAAACACACACACCTGTCATGTCTGGGAGTAGAACCTCTACCTAACTAGTTTATTATACTACAGCACTATGCAGTTATAGTACACACCATGGAGATTACTGGAGTACTATTTCCCCAAACATGTATATCACATTGGATGACATCAGCAGGATTGCCAAAATAGGACATTCAAATTGTAGTGAGTGTGACTAGCCTAAAATGCACTGCTCCTTACACAGAGAGTAACACACACACACACACAACATTCACAACCAACATAGGTTGGTATAGAACCCCTAACATAGGTCTATACCACACTACAACATGGAGCTGTTATAGGACACACCACAGAGATTACTAGAGAACTCCTTCCCCAAAGGTGTGTTCACAATGAATGACATCAGCAGGATTGCCAAAGTAGAGCATTTGAAATGTACTCTGTATGACTAGCCTAAAATGCATTGTTCCCTACACAGGCAGTGACACACACACACAATATCATCAACTGACATGGGTGGGTACAGAACTCCTAACAGAGGTCTATGTTACACTACAGCCTGTAGTTGTTATAGGATGCACCATGGGGATTACCAGAGAACGCTTTCCCCGAAGGTGTATTTCACAATGAATGACATCAGCAGGATTGCCAAGGTAGGCCATTTGAAATGTACTCAGTGTGACTAGCCTATAATGCATTGCTCCGTACACAGACATTGAAACACACACAAAACATCCATAACTGCCATGGGTGGGGATAGAACCCTACTGCAGTTTTAATTCACACTACAGCAGTACACAGTTAGGGCACGCGCTACAGAGATTATGGGGCTGCATTCTTCCCAGAGGTGTATTTCTAGGTGGGTGACATCAGCAGCCTTGCTAAAGTTGAGTATATGAATTGTAAGGAGTGTGGGTACCCAAAAAATCATTGTTCTCTACACAGATAGGGACAGACAGAGACCCACACACACACACACACTTACTGTGTTGGGGATTAAAACACCTACCTAACTACTTTATCACACTACACAATTATAGGACGTGCTATGGAGATTACTGCTCTATAATCTTCCCAGAGATGTATTTCTAGGTGGGTGACATCAGCAGCCTTACCAAAGTTGAGTATATGAATTGTAAGGAGTGTGAGTACCCTAAAAAGCATGCCCTCTACACAGATAGTCAGACAGACAAAAAAAACACACACTTGCCAGTACTGGGATTAGAACACCTACTTAATCACACTACAGCAGTACGCAGTTACAGGAAACTCTACGGAGTTTACTGGGCTACAGCCTTCCCAGAGGTGTATTTCTAGGTAGGAGACATCAACAGCCTTGCCAAAGCTGAGTATATGAATTGTAAGGACTGTGAGTACCCTAAAATGCATTGTTCTCTACACAGACAGGGTCAGACAGACACACACACACACACACACACACACACACACACACACACACACACACTTGCCATGTCTGGGATTAGAACATCTTCCTAACTACTTCATCACACTACAGCAGTACGTAGCTATGGGACACACCACGGAGATTACTGGACTATAGTTCTCCCAAAGGTGTATTTCACATTGGATGACCTCAGCAGGCTTGTTATAGTAGGGCTATGGGGAGGGTGGTGTGTGCATGGGCCATAACCCATTCATCTAGGGGTTGGCACTCCACATGCGGGCACACACAGGGTCATATTTCACAGGTACATGTATACAGCTGCTTGATGACTACATCCTTGTACAGTCATGTTGCACAGCTGACATGTGCACCACATAGTCTGTAATGCTGACATATACTGGTGGCTAGTATCTGCAGTGAGTGACATCTGCACCTCATGTGTTTGGGGCTCTTTGGCTGTGTGCTAGGTGGGGCAGGCCTAGATGGCTCCTTGTTACAATCACCCTCTTCCACACATCTATGTCCGTCTATCTTTGGCTTATTATAGTGTGTTGTCCTCACATATATGTCTGTATTCCTATCCACTATGTGTGCAAAGCATGAGTGGTGCATACTGAGGAGTGTCTGCACTAACAACTGCAACTGCCAGATATGTCTGGTCCACTGGTGTTTGCAGACATGGCCTTCATGTGTTTAAGTGTGTGAGTATGCCCAGTATGGCCATCTTTACTGAATGTGTGGATCGTGTCCAGGTAGTTTGTGCTGCAGTGCTGACCTTTGTGTTGTACACCGACAGGTAGCATGCTGTTTCTGCAGAGTATCCATTGATCATTTGGCTTTGACTGTTACTACATTTCTGCATAGCAGGGGGGGCACACCAGACTATTTCTACTTTTCTACACAGGAGTGGGGGGGCACACCTGACTGTCATTACATTACTATGTAGGATGAGGGGGGCACACCTGACTATTTCTACATTTCTACACTGGGTTGGGGGGGCACACCTGACTGTTATTACATTACTATGTAAGATGTGAGGGGCACACATGACACTTGTACACATTTGTTATGACCATACTGGTATGTCAGGTACTCCATTTCATTCTGTATTGCTAACTATCATGCTGACTAGAGACATACCAGTGTACTACAGATCGTGACTTTGGTTGCCCTACATATTATTGTCTGACTTCCTACCCTTCAGAACTAACATCCCACTGCCTGCCCTGCTGTGGTCTGTCTGTGTAGGCCTGAGGGGGAGATTAACCATAGCCATCATTCTGGGGCCATAGCACAGGCTCTGTTTGGGTTTGTCTACACCTGTCCTGCTGGCTGAGACTGTTGTTGGGTATGTGAACCATCCTGACTGGCATGTGTGGGTCATATGGACACACATGTCGCTCAGCACATTTCCTGCATTGGGTTTTGTCACCCTGTGTAGTACTGGCTACTATGGTGACTCCAGTATGTGTTACAGATGTCATGGTGCCACTATGGGTTTCTACTGTCTGCTGCCATAACATTCAGCCACCCAATTCCCTTGCATGCTCACATCCATACCATAGCTACAGGTAGCAACACATTCTACTCCATTTGGCAATTGGTAGGTTGATTGACTTACCTTGAGGGTGTGCCAGACTTGTGGATGGTGTTTAAGGGCTGCCTATGTTGGATGCACATAGTACACTCCCTATACATGGTTGAGCACAGGTACTGTCATGTTTGGCATCCCTTTTTCTGTATGTGCGAGTCAGAGAGAGGTGTTTTTCCCTGTGTTCCTACTGTGTCACTGCATGTGATATGCATTGCCTCTTTGCCAAGCCAGGGCATACTGGGCATGCCTCCTTCTACCTACTGGGGCAGGCTCAGGTTGTTCCGCCTCCAGGTAACACTCTGTGCCTGTGCAGGCCTTGGCATTGGTGGGGGGCTGTGTGGCCCTGCCCCATGCTGTTCCTGCTGCAGCTTTTTCCGCACAATCATATTGTATAGCATAGCACATACCATACCAATTTGGGTACATGTAGCTGGTGAATACTGCAAGACTCTACTGGATGTGTCCAGACACCAGAACCATGACCTGAGCATCCCAAACACATGCTCTATTATATGTCTGGCCTGTGCGTGTGCCTCCTTATGGCATTGTTCTTCAGGTGTGTGTGCATTTCTGATGGGTGTCATCAGCCATGGCTCCAGTGAGTACCCAGCATCCCCCACTAGGTGATTGTAGGGGATGTCCCCATTGGCAAATCTCTGGTACAGCTGCGTCAGATGCCACATGTGGGAATCGTCATAGCTTCCAGGGCAGGCAACACACACATTCATTATAATGCCATGGGCAGTTGATGGAGGGGATGCCCCTTCGGTTGATGTAGGCCCTACCCTGCTCACTGTATGGTGCTTTGATGCATATGTACATGCAGTCTATAGCACCCACTACCCCCAGTGTATTCTGCTATTTGGTGGAAGAGACGGATATTGCTGGTCAACACCTCACGGGTGTTGAGGAAATATATGTGCTCACTGGCATGTGCTGACATGGCATCCAGGAACTGGTGGAATACTCTGGATGCTGATGCCTGTGAGATCCCCATGATATCCCCAGTTGTGCTTTGGGAGGTACCTGTGGCTAGTATTCCTAGGCCTACACATACCTTGGTATCCACTGGGATGGGTTCCCCTCGGTCAGTTTGGTGTGTCAGGTGTGGCCGGCACAGCTCAACAATTTGCTGTAGGAGGTCTCTGTCCACCCTATAGTGCTCCACTATCTCCAACTCATGTAGCCCCTGGTGGGTTCCCCTGGGTCTGTACACTCTTCTCCGTCTACTCACTGTGGGTTGTTTGGCAGCATTCACATCCTCACCACCCTCAGCCTCTTGCACATGTTGTTCTATGTTGCCTGCTGCAGCCCTTCTCATTTTGTAGGTTTGTTTGTTAAAATTTCCCCACTTGTATATAGAGGTGGTGTAGAGTGTGGGAAAAACCAGAGGAAAAGGTGTTTGCTTAGTTTATAGTAGTGGTCAGGGCTGGGCTGGTCTGCTGCCTGTGTAATTGACGGATTCTGATACATTTCACCTGCCAGCCATGCTAGTTCTCCCTGATTACCTTCCTACTGCTGTTTTCCCTTCCCATTGCCTCCCTGTTTAAGCCCATGTGTGCACTGGGCAAACAGAGTGCACAAATGTGTACACTGATGCTATTTCTTGGTTTAACTTCTGTTTTCTTCCTGTAAAATCCGGTGTGCAGTGCACACACCCACTTAGGCTTTGTAAAGAGTGCTAGGCAGGTTTAGACACACCCCCTAGCTTAGCTGTGCTAAGCTAGGAGCAAACCCGAGCCACAGGGCTCCAATCCGCTTACAGTATGCCTGACACCCCCCCCCATGATGTCACCTACCTCCGAGGCTTGCACCAAGTTATTCCTACTCTTACACTGTTGGGACCTGACTCACATCATGCATAAAACTGGGATTCACTATCCTTCCCCTCATTTGCATAGGATTGCCTGCTAATGCATAGTTACATGTCTCACACTGAGCCTCCCCCTTAGCAACCACTACTGACTGGCCAGGTTGTCTTCTGCCTGCCATTGACTTGCATGGCAGAATACTGATTTTAGTTAGAATGCTTATTTTAGGTTTATTTTATTACCACCCCCCCCCCCCCGATCCCGTTTGCGCACTGCTGCCTACGCTTAAACAGCTGAGATTGGGTAAAATTAAAGTTGTTTTTTTTGTTTTGTTTGCAATACCAGTGGCCTTATACTTGGCTATTGACATGCTTACTACTTGATATGCAGCCTTTATTCGGATCTGTCATGCTCCGTTTTGGATTTTTCAAAATGTACTCGGTTACTATCCGAGTACATTTCTGCAGATAGCATTAGTCTGGCACGGACTGTTGCGAGCTTCCTGGATTGCAAAATCCCCTCATTTCCATGGATTTCATCTGCAAATGGGGTGATTTGCATACCATGGCTTAGTCCGTGCAAGATTAGTTCAGGAGCACTCGTGCATGCCCCTGTGGGCTGTTCCTGGATCGCACGGCAGAAATATTGCCTGCTTGAGCTCCTGTACCAATCTTGCAGTCTGTGAATTCAGGGGATTGTCTTTTGGAAGCCTTGAAAAGGACTGTGAGTCAAGAAGTATCACATATTGGACCAATATTACATGCAACAAAGTTGTTATATCCCTAAATTTGCCCTCTGAATTCATCCAGCTATGTTTTCAAAGATTATTCCAATTAGCTACCACATCAACTACAGGGAATTATGGTTAATACTTATTCTAAAGTAAAAGCATTATCTTATCTATAACTTGAGAGGGTCATGTAAGGTAACTTGAATCATGATGCAGTTACTCTTTGATTCCTAAAATTAAACTGTTTGATTATTCAAGGATAGATATCAGGGTTTTAAATAAACTACTATATCTACAGATTGGTGTACAGTAGCAAAGAATGATTTTCAGTACAGTGGTTGTGATTCTTTAAAAGAGCTGTGATATCAGTTGTTTTATTTTAATGCCTCTTCACCTGAGCTGTGCTTGGAAACATTTGATAAGTGTTCCATCCTGGTAACAAATAGTAAATAAAAATAGAAAATAAGGTAAAATACTAAGTATTTTGTAAATTACACTAGACCCAAAATCTGCCTACAGCCATGCATCTAATGACTCAGCCACCATTGTAGAATAAATCTCTTGGCTGATTAAAAAATAAAGTATAGATCCCACTAAACTCTCCAGCTTACATGAACAAAAGATATTCTAACAATATTAATAGCTAATTAAAGTATTAAATTAGAACTTGAGCAGCAATCTACCATCATCAATAATTATTTCATAATACAAACAAAAGATTCATGATTTCAACAATTGGATTAGCTTCTGGTGTCATTTTAAGAGGATACAATATATTTCAACCAAGAAGGGCATGACAGACAGTCCTCACTGCTTTGCCAGGGATGACCTGCACCTTTCCCCCCAAGCTTTTCTATTCTGGCTAAAAACATGTCTACTCCTACAGTGTTGTTTTTTAGGTAATGGCAGTCTTCCAAAGCTTACAACATGAAAAAAACACAGTCTAGATAACATAAAGGAATTGCTTCTGAATGCTAGGCGCTTTAACAAAAACCTTCACTGCATACAACCAGTTCTTTCCCTGGAAAAAACTAGATATATGCATTATCACAAAGACCTGGTTCAAGACGAGTGAGAGTACTCCATCAGGGCAGGGTTTCAATGCCTACCACATGTTCAGAGGCACTAAAGGTGGCAATGTACCCATAGTCTTAAAAATAAACTGTACACCTATAGATTTATTAGACAGCATAATGACCTTGAACTCCTCCAGATCCAAGCTACTATTATCAAAATCCCTTGTCATATCATAGGTAACTATAGGACCTCCTCTTTCTCCCCCTCAACTCATATATCCTACCAAACCAATAAAAGTTGCTATGCATTAAGCCAAACAGCATTCTCTTAAAAAGTTTCTACTACCCCTCCATTAACTGACAGATTTCTACATCCTCAAACATGTGTGCCCAGAAATTCCTGGACTTTATTAATATGAATTTGCTGATTCGGTTAGTCCACACCCCATCCAGGGAATGATAAAATTATGGACTTGGCCCTTACCACTATGGGTCAGCTTTGCTTCCTACCAGTTGCAACTTCCACAATGGTCAAATATGACCACTAATCAGTCACATTCACCGTAAGACTGAAGCCAGAATCATCTGCCAATACCTTGGTATTCACAGATTATGCAAAGGCTATTCTACTAAAACTGAGCAATGACCACACTAAATTTAAAATCTCCTTCCATCTTGGTGAATTCAGGACCCTGTTTAAATCAGCCAAAGACAGATATGAGGTAAAAATAGCTATCCCATTAAAGGATAACCATAAAGCCTTCTTTAATGACAACATCCCCATTTTTTTCCTACCTCTCTCATCACATTCATAATGAAATCCTCCTCCTCAATGACACTAACATAAATTGGTTATCTCTATGCTCACCTAACTCTAACCAATCTATTAATCTGCATGGCTTCACTCAACTAATCTCCACACCTACCCATGTCAACAAACCTCACACTCCTGCTTCCTTATTGATTGGATACTAGTCTCTGACCCACTGAAATATCACAACCCTACAACTCTACCAGACTCCCAAAGTGATCACTTCCCTGGAAAAGTTCTCCGATTTACTCTTCATACCCCTAACCTGCACAAATACATTACATGTCGCAAGCTATCCAACTTCCACCCTGAAACTTTCAATGCCTTTGTCTCCAAAATCAACTGGGCTTTTCTGAGCCAAAAGCCTCTAGAACAGGCAGTAGTAACATTTAACTCTACTTTCCTAAATATCCTTAACTCATCCATCTGCACTGTACATATAAAAGCCAAAATATCCCCTTGGTTAACCAAAGCCCCTCACAACTTGATGAAATCAAGGGACAGAGTGTGGAAATTATGGGTAAAATCCAACCTACCCATCCACTTACAAAAACACAAGGAACTTACAAACCAGACAAAAACAAATCAATAAGGACAAAAACAAATTCTATCATAATCCACCAACTGCTCAGAAGTCAAATCCCTCTAAGTTTTGGCATGCAATCAATCAAATTCTCCACCCCGGCAACCCCTCTTCTCCAAACCCCTGTCCCACAAAAACACAGCAAGAAAGTGCAGCAATCTTTAATGCCCACTTTATTGAATCTATCAAGAAGATGCTACCCTCTAACTCCCCAAATACCAACACTGGAATATCTCCTAGCCCTACTCTCTCCTCAAACTCCAGTAATTCTTTTTCCCTCAAACCTGTATCCACCTGCTAAATCATTACTCAAAAACTAAAACTCTGTTTTCCATCAGCTGACAACATTCCTCCCTACTTCCTTCAAGTAGCCTCAAGCTCTCTAGCTCTTCTTGTATCTATTATCATAAACTTCTCCATCTCTGAATCTAAAGTTCCTTCCATCTGGAAGGATTTCTACACTATACCTATACATAAAGGAGGTAACTCCTCAGAAATCTCCAACTTCAAACCTATAGCTATCCTATCACCCCTCTCTAAAATCCTTTAAAAAATGCATTCACAAGCAGGTCATGCAACACTTATTACAAGAAAATCTACTTACTCCCACACAACATGGTTTTCTTCCAAAACACAGAACCACCACTGCCCTCCTATCCTTCATCAACACTGTCTCTGAAGCAAGAGACAGCAACTAACTGGTCTCCTGCTTATTCCTTGATCTTTCAAAAGCCTTCAATGCGGTCTCTCACTCTCTCCTTGTAAGCAAACTGACTAACCTCAATTTCTCTGTCACAACCATTGAATGATTTTCTAGCTACTTCTCTGATTGACAACAATCTGTAAAATGGCCCTCTGCTCCCCCCCCCCCAAGCCTGTTAAAACTGGTATTCCCCAAGGTTCTGTACTTGGTCCATCACTTTTCAATATCTTCTCTAACCTGCTCTATACATCTTGCCTCAGTCATCACTTGTTCAAAATGCTGATGACTCTACAATTACTCAATCTTCCTTTAACTCAGTTGAAACCTGGCTCTCCAATAACCAGCTTAAACTGAATCCTAATAAAACTAAACTCTTAGTTTTTCTCCCCAAAAATCTTAGCAGTCTTAAATCCTCCTTCTCCATACTCTCTCTCAGCAATACACCTATCACTGCTGAATCTTCCACTAAACTTCTAGGTGTCACAATCAATGACCAATTAAAATTTGATCTACATGTTAACAACTGTATCAGTAAAACACACCAAAAAACTGGGGTTCTTATACAATAGCAAAATGTTCATCACTAGCAAAAGCAAGGATATCCTTCTCACATGCTTATCTACTACCAAGTCTAATGTACAGCTCCAAAATCATAACAAACCTCAACTCATCACTCCTTAATAAGTTAAAATATACCTATAACAAAGTCGCTAGATTTGCAGCAAACCAAAATTATAAATCTCATCACTGTCTCTCTCTAAAAATGTTACACTGGCTAAAATTTCCCCACCAGCTTCTTCTCTCTCAGTTTATGGTTATTCATTCCATTTTATATCAACCTTCTTTCTGTCTCAACCTATCCTCCCTTATCTCCTACTACATTCCTTCTAGAACCCTTCGAAGCTCAGACCAAGACCTACTACAAACCATCAACCAAAGAATAAAACTGGCTGCAACCTATACAGCTACAACCCTGCCAAATCATGGAACAAACTCCCACAGGTAATTAGAGCTCTCAACAATATTAAAGAATTCAAGTCAGCTTTAAAAGAATACCTGAACAGACAATGGTCCTGCCATTGTACTCAGCCTCCTTAACTTATTCTCAAGTACTCCAAATCCCTAACTTCTTCTCCTTCCAATCTCCTGTCGCAGCACACTTGCCTACCTAAAACCTCTACTTAATTTCTTCAAATCAAAGTGCACAACATAAATAGACCTCACAAAGGCATATGACACCATCCCATAATGAAATGTAGATAAGCTCCCCCAGCTAAATTAAAAAATGGATAACAAATTGGCTCACAAATAGAGCTCAGGAAATTAAGTTGGGTGACTCTACCTCCTCTAAAAGACCTGTCACTGGTGAATTACCTCAGAGCTTCAGTCCTTGGATCATTCCTCTTTTTCATTTACTTCTTAGAGGTCAGAAATGTTAAGGGTTTATGCCAGACTAAGGTTGCAGATGACTGTAAATGATGTCTCATCATAGTGAGACTTTATATTTTTGTGATTTGATTTATTATTAAATATATTTGTGTTTCCTGAGTCATTAATTTTTTAGCTTTTGAACTTTTTAACTGTGTCTGTATTTATCAGCTTTGAGCTACCTTTTTATCTACTTTCCCATTATAAACTTCCCAGGGGATACCAGAATCATCCAAGACAGCCTTTCCCAAACCAATAACTGGTATTTAAAAGGAAGGACTTAATTCACCTCAGGCAAATGCAAAGGGTTGCTTTGGAACACAATGCCTCAAGCATGAACTACATTCCAAAATAGGTTGTGCTCAAGGAGACTAATGAGATGAAAGCGCTAATGATGATGACAAATATGCCACTAGACCATCAGATATAGAATGACAGTGATCTCAAGACCAACAGGTTGCTTGGCTACATCTTTGGAGAGATAAACTCCAGGGACAAGGATGTCATGCTTCCACGTTGCTAAGCACCAGTTATAATATTGCTGGAAAAGGAACAAAGCATGACAGAAAGGATAGTTACATTCCATTATATTACAAAGTTTTGCATGGACATGAATACAGGATGAAACAATAGGTTTAAATAGTTTCCTTACAGTGCATTTACCATTTTTTTTGCACCTGCTGCTTGATAACTATTAGATCTTTACTTGGTCTAGTGGCCCATTTATTCCTCATCCACCAAGAGGGGCTGTCATTGAGGCAGCTAAAAGGGGTATCTTTTTTCTCTTGTGGCTTTGTCACCTTTGTAAATGGCAGTTCATATTACCAGGGAATTGCATTCAGTGGTGTCAGTGATTGTGTCACTATAAAAGACAGCCCTCCCATAGGGTCTCTGGTTTCTACCAGGTGTTCATCCACAGAAAGATCTGCCAAAGACATGTACTCTCACACTCTCCCGTATGGAGAGATCAGATGTCTGCGCTGAATTACTCCTTTCCTCCAACACCAACTCTAGCAGGCCCCAGAGCTACTACTCAGACATTACCTGGGTTGTCCTCAGGACTTTATCCCTCTATAACAACAGAGCTGCATACATTTAATATTCAACTTTCAGATGTGAGTTGACATTGTGATACTAAGAAAGGGAAGTCATAATTGCCAAACTATATGATTATACATTTCTTGGCTCTTATTTAACACATTTTAAGCAAATATTTTTCTCCTGAGTATTGGAAAATCCATAGTTTTTACATTTTGATATTGGGAAATGTTTTGAACACTGCATACCCAACTATCTTCAAAAGAATCAACAGTTATTAGCCAGCATGGATTTATTATGGGTTATTTAATATAAACATATATGACTGATTTTTATGAGGCTCTGGCAAAGGTTAGGGACTTGTTTCTGGTTTCATTGTTGACTTGGTTAGATCTTTTCAAAGCTTTTGACTCTCTAGTCTATGATAGCACTTTATTAAGTCTTTACCTACATTATATTTACCATTATGTGCTTCACTGGGTAGACAGGTGGCTTAGTTGTATATCACCCATAATGTAACACTACTAGTTGAAAAATTATCATAAAACTGGGTTATATCTATGTTACTGCACAGGTTCTATGTTAGGCCCAGTTTTGTTTAACCTTGTTTTTTTTCCTCCTTTTCAAAATGTCAAACAACTGAGTAAAATATATACCAGTCATTGTTAACTTGATGCCACATTACATCTGCTAATAGTGTGGACAATCTAAACATCTGTGTTTCAATGATCTGCTTTTAGGTCCAGATACATAGCTTAACATTCACTTGCAATAAGAACACTTTTACTTCCATGAAAAAACATAACTTAAGTACAGAATTAATTTGAATAGGTAACAGTCACATAGGTTAAAAGCAATAAGGACTTAGGCATTACCATATCTAATAAAGTTTCCATTAAGGAATATGCTTTAAACAAAAAAAGGCAAGTGCAATGAGGCAATACTCTCATCTGCCTCATTGCACTTGAAACTACTGTTTAGGGTTATAAACTTTGGGAATTACAACATGCTGTCAGTGAGTAGTAGAGACCAGTTTATCATTCATTTGATCATATGACTTCAAATCAAACTTTCCAATAAAGTCAAAAGTGCAAGTTTTATTCTTACAATGTTACTGTTGTGATTTGATGAACAGGTTGAGTAAAAAAAGTTTATCAGCTCATAACGGAGGCTGATTTTCTTGACAGACTACAGATTTAAAAAGTAGTTAAACTATGAAATTTGCAAGTACAAAGGTCTACTATGCTGGTCCTAACATGTAACCAAGACTACACACCTTGACAGCTCAAACTATAGAGAAGGTCAAGCTCCTGGGAACAGACTGATCAATTGTGACATTTCTATTACATGTACATGGCCAAAGCTGTTCTATGACAGTGTGATACCACCATAATACACCATCTACTTTATACAAAAATATGTCAAGGTTTCTTTTGTCTTGTAAAATGTCCTCCAGTGCCATATAAATTATTCAGAGATTGAAATATCCCGTTACCAAAAACAATGTCTCATACTTACAGACATAGACTTTTGCACCAGTTATAGTTGTACCAGCCTTATATACTGCAAACACCTCCCATGGATAATCACATATCAGACGTATTCTCATGGAAAGTTTTACATAAAAAATCCTTAACATGGAACAGCTTAATTTTGTCACACATCTCTTAGGGCTTGATGAGGATGCTAGGAACCAGAAGGAACGTGTCAGCATATGTTCGATGAATGACAATGGCTGTATATTTTAAGGACAGAGTAACTATTCAAGGATATATGTCACACCTCCTTTTATGTCACAAAGTTTTATTCATTTTTTTTTCTTTCATCTTCAAATCTTATCTTCAAATTCTAGTATAACCGATTCAGACACTGCTATGGCATGAAACAACATTGTCCGAAAATGTGAGCTCATTAATTACCCAGTCAACATTACAGAGATATATTATATAACTGTTACACAGACATGGATACAGATAATACATTTACTGTATAACTTATTATATAGAATAGTTTCAACTACAGATTTCCTTGGGACTTGAGTAGTTAAGATTAGTAAATATTTCAAATAAATATAAATTAACACATAGTTGCATTATCTATAAATAAATGAATCATTTAGTATTTTAGGAACTTTCAAGCATTAATGACAGCTTCTTGGCTATCTGCCTTACATAATTCTTAGGTTCCACATTCATTCTTTCTCTATTTAGTTATTTCCAATTGATTTTTATTGTATACAAAATATATCATCACTTATTTTGAACACTGTTCATTAAAGGTATTTAAAAAAATTAAGTTAATTTGAAAAGATGGAAATTTAACTGAATATAATACGCTTAAAGTTCTGTTTTACCCTAGTGCACCCTGTTCCCACTTTCATTAAGTTGTTTTTTATTTTTATAAAACTGAAAGTAATGTCGCTAAATCTAGAGTGACATCACATATTAAAAGAAGAACATTAAATATTAAGAGGGACATGAAAACAAATGAGATGAAATTAAAAGAAAAACTGTCAGGCTGGCAATTTACAGATCTCCGAGAGGACACACAAACATGTTGTCATCTGTGTTGGTAGGAAGCATAGTTCAAAGAGGTTGTAGCAGATGGCTATAAATGAGTACCTCCACAATAAGTGCAGATGTGGATGGAATAGCAGGAAAAGACACAGGATGAATGAATTATCAAAGCTGTCCACAAACCAACCTTCACAATAAACAATGACTTAGTTGCTGTTCAGGTCCGAAATTATAGCACATGAAGAAAATTATTCTGAAAGGCACAGTTTCAAATGCTATCTACAGAAGACTGTGCAACTAGAAAAGAAAGATGAGAAGAGAAAGCACATTAATCAAGACTGGAATCTTTATACACAGGACAGAAAACTGACAGTAAAAACATTAAAGAGTGTTGTCTGAGTTGACAGGAAGAGTACCAGAACAGGAAAATTAAGTGTGCTTTGCCCTTGATCATGAACATAACAAAAGCACATAAAGGCATACAGCAAGTTCTGCTCCAACAATGCTAAATACTTGGGATTCTGAAAATATACACCTTACAATAACTTTAGTTTTGTAAAACTAGCATCCTTATTTACTAGAATAGACATGTAAATGCAAACCTTAAATGATGGTATATGTGTTGCTTATACCATGTCCAGTTTCCTTAACAGTAAGGCTCTATATAAGACAGAAGTGGGGAAAAGCAAAAACGGCAGTACTTAAAAATAATGGATATGTGTCATGATAAGTGAAGCCAAATGAATAAACAAAGATTCTAGACAAGGAAGGGCTGAAAGAGAACAAACAGTACTCATATGATTAAGCAATATACCCCTTTATATGTGTGCAATGTCGGGTATTCCCATGGTGATGTGGTTTGGTCATGAGAGTAAAGCCCAAGTGACCAGACAAAGTCATCCATTAGTAAACATGTATTTTCCATATACAAATGAGATATATTGGTGCTATAAAGTGCCATTATTTACAAAATCAATGATTTTTAAATAACAGCATTCTGTTATGTGGCTTCATTTCCTGTCCATTCCTTCTTATGCTACAGTACCCCAAGACACCTTCACAAAGTACTAAAACTGGATAATCATGATAAATTTGTTCAGTACATCTGTTTTAGTGCAGTAGTTGCCATTTCTTATCTCTAAAAGTAGCATAGAATTTGAAATGTGCGTAGTCCTTGTTTAGTGTGTTTATTTTTAAAATTGAACTTAATCATTTCGTGTTTTATAAAAAGGACAACTACCAGCAAAAACGTGAATGTATAGCATTCTTCTTTTTCTTCATGATAACAGCATGGAAAAAGCAGCTGTACTTTTTATGAGTCAGTAGCCTAGCCATTCTGAAATACATATCACTGCAGCTATAAAACCACTAGCTTTAAATAAACAGAGTTTGTAGCTGGGCTTATTCCCATGGGTAATTCTCAGCTGATGTTCATCTTTGGGAATATTAACTTTCTCTGTATAATTTAGATTAGTTAACAGTCTTGTTACTGAATTTTAAACAATTGTTATTTGAAATATGTTTCAGAAGCACAAAGCTGTTCAATGCTGAAAGTAACATCGCAGTGATAAAACAAAAACTATTTTAGAGGTCAGAAGGAAGATTCTTTAGGTTTTTGGATAAGTGTATTTTTCTACTAAAAGATATTGCACATGTAAAATGCTGTCATGAAAAACATCAAACATTAAACAAAAAAAAAAAGCATTGACCACACACTGAGCATGCTCCAAGACATGCCCCCAGATTCTCAAAAGCTTGCATGGAGTGCAAGATCATTGCAGGAACTCAAGCAGGCAATATGTCTGCTGTGCGATTCAGGAACAGACTGCAGGGGCGTGCACGAGCGCCCCTGCACTAATCTTGCAGCTAAGCCCTGGTATGCAAATCACACTATTTGCAGGTGAAATCCATGCAAATGAGGTGGTTTTGCTATCCAGGAAGCTCGTAACAGTCCGTGCAAGATTAATGCAATCTGCAGAAATGTACTCAGTTAGTAACCAAGTACATTTCTGCAAAATCCAAAATGGAGCTATGACACATCCAAATAAAGGCTGCATTACATGTAGTAAGCATGCCAATGGCCAAGTATAAGGCCACTGGCATTGCAAACAGTTTAAAAAATAAAAAAATCAACTTTTATTTTTTTTAGCCGTTTTAAGCATAGGGCAGCGGCAAGCTAACGGGATCGGGGTGGGGGGGGTAATAAAATAAACCTAAAATAAGCATTCTAACTAAAATCAGTATTCTGCCATGTAAGTCAATGGCAGGCAGAAGACAATCTGGCCAGTGAGTAGTGGTGGTTAAGGGGGGAGGCTCAGTGTGAGACATGGAACTATGCATTAGCAGGCAATCCGATGCAAATGAGGGGAAGGATAGTGAATCCCAGTTTTCCCCAGCATGTGAGTCAGGTCCCAATGGTGTAAGAGTAGGAATAGCCTGGTGCAAGCCTAGGAGTTAGGTGACATCATGGGAGGGGGGGTGTCAGGCATACTGTAAGCAGATTGGGGCCCTGTGACTCGGGTTTGCTCCTAGCTTAGCATAGCTAAGCTAGGAGGTGTGTCTAAATCTGCTTAGCACTCTTCACAAAGCCTAAGCGGGTGTGCGCACTACACAACGGGATTTACATGAAGAAAAAAGAGGTTAAACCTGGAAATAGCAGCAGTGTGCACATTTGAGCACTCCATTTATGTGGTGTGCTCTCGGGCTTAAACAGGAAGGCAATGGGAAGGGAAAACAGCAGTAGGAAGGTAATCAAGGAGAACTAGCTTAGCTGGCAGGTGAAATGTATCAGAATCAGCAAATTACACAGGCAGCAGCCCAGCCCAGCCCAGAACACTACTATAAACTAAGCAAACACCTTCCCCTCTATTTTATTATACACTCTACACCACTGGTGTAAACAAGCGGGGAACGTTTGACACTTACAACAGCAAAATGTTAGGGGCAGCAATAGCTATCATACAACTTCTGGAAAAGGCTAAGGGTTGTGAGGATGTGAATGCTGCCAACCAATCCACAGTGAGGAAACAGAGAAGAGTGTACAGACCCAGGGTAACCTACCAAGAGCTACATGAGGCTGGAGATAGTGGAGCACTATAGGGTGGACGGGGACCTCCTACAGCAAATTGTTGAGCTGTGCCAGCCACTCCTGATACACAGAACTAACAGAGGGGAACCCATCCCAGAGGATACCAAGGAATGTGTAGGCCTAAGAATACTAGCTACAGGTACCTTCCAAAGGCCAACTTTGGAAATGATGGGGATTTCACAGGCATCAACATCCAGAGTACTCCACCAGTTCCTGGATGCCATGTCAGCACATGTCTGTGAGCACATATATTTCCCCAACAACCATGAGGCGTTGGCCAGCAATATGTGTCTCTTCCACCAAATAGCAGAATAACCTGAGGTAGTGGGTGCAATAGACTGCACGCACATACACATCAAAGCACCACCCAGTGAGCAGGGTAGGGTCTACATCAACTGCAAGGGCTTCCCCTCCATCAACTGCCAGGTCATGTGCGATGTCCAGGGCATAATAATAAACATGTGTGCTGGCTGCCCTGGAAGCTATCATGATTCCCACATATGGCATTTGACACAGCTGTACCAGAGATTTGCCAATGTGGACATCCCACATGGTCACCTAGTGGGGGAAGCTGGATACCACTGGAGCCATGGCTGATTACACCCATCGGAAATGCACACACACCTGAACAAGAACTCCATAATGAGGTACATGCAGAAACAAGAATCATAATAGAGCGTATGTTTGGAATGCTCAAGTCATGGATTTGATGCCTGGGCACATCCAGTGGAGCTTTGCAGTACTCACATGTGCCCAAATTGTCCTTGTATGTGCCATGCTACACAATGTGATCCTGTGGAAACAGCTGCAGCAGGAAAAGCACAAAGCAGGGACACACAGCCCCTCACCATTGTCAAGTTGCCAAGGCCTGCACAGGCACAGAGTGACTCAGAGGAGGAACAACCTGAGCCTGCCCCAGTTGGCAGAAGGAGGCGTGCCCAGTATGCCCTGGCCTTGGCAAAGAAGCAGTGCATAGCACATACACTGACATGGGAAGGACCCAGGGAATAACACCTCTCTCCAACTCTCACATACAGTAAAATGGATGCCAAACATTACACTACCTGTGCCTAACCATATGTAGGGAGTGTACTATGTGCATCCAACATAGGCAGCCCTGTAGCACCACCCTCAATACTGGGACACCCACAAGGTAGGTGACTCAGACATGCCAGTCGGGGGAGGGTCACATACCCAACAACAGTCACAGCCAGCAGGACAGGTGTAGACAAACACAATCAAATGCTGTGCTATGGCATCTGAATGAGGCCTATGGGTAACCCCCCCCCCAGGGCTACACAGACAGAATACAGCAGGCCAGGCAGTGGGATGTCAGTTCTGAAGGCTAGGAAGTCAGAAACTAATATGTAGGTAATTAAATGCTAAGATCTGTAGTACACTGGTATGCATCTAGCCAGCATGATAGGTAAGACTACAGACTGAAATGGAGTACCCGACATACCAGTAGAGTCCTAGCAAATGTGTACAAGTGTCAGGTGTGCCCCCTCCATCCTATGTAGACATATAGTAACAGTCAGGGTTGTCCCCCCAATCCTGTGCAGAAATGTAGAAATAGTTAGGTGTGCCCTCCCCCTATCCTACATAGAAATATAGTAACAGTCAGGTGTGCCACCCACAGTCCTGTGTAGAAATGTAGAAATAGTCAGATGTGCCTCCCATCCTACATAGAAATATAGTAACAGTCAGGTGTGCCCCCCATCAAACCTGTGTAGAAAAGCAGAAACAGTCAGGTGTGCCCCCCTGCTATGCAGAAATGTAGTAACAGTCAATGACAAATGATAAATGTATACCCTGCAGAGACAGCATGCTACCTGTCGGTGTACAACACAAAGGTCAGCACTGCAGTACAAACTACCTGGACTTGATCCACACATGCAATATAGATGGCCATACTGGGCATGCTCACACACTTAAACACATGAAAGCCATGTCTGCAAACACCAGTGGACCAGACATATCTAGTAGTTGCAGTTGTTAGTGCAGACACTCATCAGTATGACTAACTCATGCCTTGCACACACAGTGGATAGGAATACAGACATATATGTAAGGACAACACACTATAATAAGCCAAAGGTAAATGGACATAGATGTGTGGAAGAGGGTGACTGTGACAAGGAGCCATCCAGGCCTGTCCCACCCTGCACATAGTCAAAGGGCCCAAACACATGAGGTGCAGATGTCACTCACTGCAGATACTAGCCACCAGTATCTGTCAGCATTACAGATTATGTGGTGCACGTGCCAGCTGTGCAACATGACTGTACAAGGAAGTAGTCATCTAGCAGCTGTATACATGAACCTGTGAAATATGACCCTGTGTGTGCCCGCATGTGGCGTGTCAACCCCTAGATGAATGGGTTATGGCCCTGTTGAGGTCATCCAATGTGAAATACACCTTTGGGAGAGCTGTACCCCAGTAATTTCTGTAATGCATCCCATAATTGCATGCTGCTGTAGTGTGATAAACTAGTTAGGTAGGTGCTCTAATCCCAGACTTGGCAACCGTGTGTGTGTTTGTGTACGTGTCTGTCTGACTGTGTAGAGAGCACTGCTTTTTAGGGTAGTCACACTCCCAACAATTCAAATGCTCAACTTTGGCTAGGCTGCTGATGTCATCCACCTAGAAATACACCTCTGGGAAGACTGTAGCCCAGTAACCTCTATAGCATGTCCTGTAACTGTGTACTGCTATGGTGGTGTGATAAAGTAGTTAGGTAGGTGTTCTTCTCCCAGACATGGCAAGTATGTGTATGTGTGTCTGTCTGCGTAGAGAACAATGCTTTTTAGGGTACTCACACTACCTACAGGTCATATACTCAACTTTCGCAAGGCTGCTGATGTCATCCACCTAGAAATACACCTCTGGGAAGGTTGTAGTCCAGTAATCTCTGTAGTGAGTCTTGTAACTGTGTACTGCTGTAGTGTGATAAAGTAATTAAGCAGGTGTTCTAATCCCAAACATGGCAAGTGTGTGTGTTGGTCTGTGTAGAGAGCAATGTTTTTTAGGGTACTCACACTGCCTACAAGTCATATACTCAACTTTGGCATGGCTGCTGATGTCATCCACCTAGAAATACATCTCTGGGAAAATTGTAGCTGTGCAATCTCCATAGCATGTCCTATAACCATGTACTGCTATAGTGTGATAAAGTAGTTAGGTAGGTGTTCTCATCCCAGACATGGCAAGTGTGTGTTTCTGTCTGACTCGGTCTCAGTAAAGAGCAATGCTTTTTAGGGTACTCACACTTCCTACAGGTCATATACTCAACTTTGGCAAGGCTGCTGATGTCATCCACCTAGAAATACACCTCTGGGAAGGTTGTAGCCCAGTAATTTCTGTAGCACATCTTGTAATTGCATACTGCTGTAGTGTGATAAAGTAGTTTGGTAGATGTTCTAATCTCTGACATGGCAAGTGTGTGTCTGGCTGACTCTGTCTATGTAAAAAGCAATGCTTTTTAGGGTACTCACACTGCCTACAAGTCATATACTCAAATTTGACAAGGCTGCTGATGTCATCCACTTAGAAATACACCTCTGGGAAGTTGTCACCAAGTAATCTCTGTAGCATGTCCTGTAACTGATGTAGTGTGATAAAGTAGCTAGGTAGGTATTCTAAGCCCAGATATGGCTTGTGTGTGTGTGTGTCTGTCTGCCTCTGTCTGTGTAGAGAACAATGCTTTTTAGGGTACTCACACTCCCTGCAATTCATATGCTCAACTTTGGCAAGGCTGCTGATGTCATCCATGTAGAAATACACCTCTGGGAAAATTGCAGCCCAACAATCTCCATAGTGCATGTCATAACTGCGTACTACTGTAGTGTGATTTAGAACTGTGTTAGGATTCCATCCCCACCCATTGTGGTTCTGGATGTTTTGTGTGTGTTACAATGTCTGTGTACGGAGAAATGCATTTTAAGCTAGTCACACCCAATACATTTCAAATAGCCTACTTTGGTAAGCCTGCTGATGTCATTCATTGTGAAATACACCTTTGTGGAAGGGGTTTTCCAGTAATCCCTGTGGTGCGTCCTATAACAGCTCCATGCTGTGGTGTGATATAGACCTCTGTTAGGGGTTCTAAACCCACACATGTTGGTTGTGGATGTTTTGTGCATGTGTCACTGTGTAGGGAGCAATGCATTTTAGGCTAGTCACGCTCACTACAATTCGAAAGTCATACTTTATCAATCCTGCTGATGTCATCCAATGTGACATACACCTTTGGGGAAATAGTACTCCAGTAATCTCTGTGATGCATACTATAAATGCATAGTGCTGTAGTGTAATAAACTAGTTAGGTAGGGGTTCCATTCCTAAACATGACAGTCGTGTGTGTTTTTGTGACTTGTATCCTGTGTGGAGGTGGTTGTGAGTGTGACACCTGTGGCCAATGCGGAGTGGGTTTTGCATATTTCTTATATGGTGGCCCTACTATATATCACAATGTCCACTGTATAGGGATAACAGATGTGAAATAGCTGAGAGGCTGGTGTGCAAAGCCAAACCCATATATGCAACATCAAGGCCAGACAATCACAGTTAGCAACCCCAGAGCACACTCTCAACCCATATCTCATACACACACACATGCCTAGGCAACAGCCAATATGTGGGTAGTACACTGCATATCAGCCACTGATAGTAACTATGGAGTGATAGCAATGGGCTACAGAGGGCATGGCACCCTGTCCATCTGTCCAATATGCACATACATGCAAACAGTGCACCTCCCAATGGACACTTGCAACATCTGTGGTGCCATCACATGTGACCCACAAAAAATACCATGCCTGACAACATGCCCTGTATGGACAGATGCCACTGACACCAGGGAATGCTGTTAGCATGCTATCAATGTAGGTGCAGGATAACCCTGCTGCCCATTACCAGTTCCCACCATAGATGGGCAAGACTGGCACATGTGATGATAATCTGCATTCATAACAAGGGCCAGACACCCCAGGTACAGTTCCACATGTCACTGTACATGTATGTGGGAGGTGTGCACATCCCAGACACCATCCATGTCATGGACTAAGGAACACATACATGGCAAGTGATGCACAGCATTGGCCACACTCAATACTCACACAGGTGACTGAATGGGGGATACAATACCCAACTGTGTGGGCAAATGCAGAAATTACAGCCCTAAGCCACAATGCAGACCATGGTCATATGGCCTGATGCCAAAGTATACCCATTGTCTAGCCTTGTATAGCCATCTGGCACAGTTGACCACCACACACCTGTGCAAGCATGCACCCATGCATTTCAGTACTGGCACCCTGTCTGTTTGTGTGTGTGTGTATTGTATGGTGTGTATATTCACATCCACACTCACTACAACCCCCACTGGCATACTGAAGCATGCTGTCTGATGTCAGGCACCTCTGCATACCCTTTATCTATACAACCTCCATATGACCCCATGTGGTGCATGTGATACCTGCACAGTGATGAGTTGTGGCAATCCCACTACTGATGAGTTGTAATCCTGGCCAGCCAAGTGTGTCAATGTGTGCGCGTCCCTGTGAGAGTGTGGCTGTGTTGACTTTGACTCCTGTTCATGCAGACAGGCACGTGTACGTCACCTACCATATAGCTACTGTATTCCTGTTGCAGATTTCACTTACTATCACATATATGTTCTGAGTGCTCCACAATAAGTAACCCATGTGACGCATCCAAAAATTGCATAGAACTGTGATAGCACAACATAGTTGTCAGGGGTTTGATACCTTGTGCTGGTAGGTGTGTGACACAAACATGCTTAGGTTTTACTCTCTCACCACTTCCTGACTTGTCTTTGCCTCTGTCTGCCACTCCAACTCCCTCTCTGGTGGATGTGTAGACCTACACCTGCTTTGCTTGGCAGCAGCATGTGTATTCTAAGTGATGCTCATGATCAGCTGATTACCTCTGCATGAATTGCAGCCCTCCCCTAGCTGATTGCATGTGGAATAGCTGTGGTAACATTCCCATAGCCAATTGCATTGGAAACACACTCCAATATCTAGGAACATCATGTTGGTGTTGGCCCTTTTCATTCACTGTGAGCAGGAACTAAATCTGTTGTTTGGCAAACAGCATCTCAGATGGATTGGGGATTTTCTTAGATATTTTCTTAGATATGTCAAAAGCTTTTGACACAGTGTCCCATCAGCTGTTCCTCAACAAATTTGCCACATACAATCTCAATACCACACCCCTAACATGGTTTCACAGTTATCCATCCGACCATCAACAGGCCACTAAATGGGCAAAAAGCCTCTCCTCACTATTACCAGTCACCACAGGGGTACCCCAAGGTTCCATTCTTGGGCCCCTCTTCTTCATAGTATTTACCAACAACTTATATACTGCCACCCAACATGCCACCATCATCCAATATGAGGATGACTCCTCCTTTATCTGCTTGGTGCACTCCACACAAGAAATCCAACAAAAAATGCAATCGTCTTTCCAAGACTTTAAAAAGTACCTCACCAGCCACCAAGTCAACTTAAATCCAAATAAGACCAACTTCATAATTTTCTCTAATAAATCTTTCTACACCCAACACCCAATCCCTTTCCATACTATCTAACATCTAACAAAGGTACAAAAATCAAACCCATCAATCAGACCAAGCTGCTAGGGGTAACCATAGATGACTCACTAAAATCTGATAAACACATCTGTCTTACCATCAAAAAAATCCACTCTAAACTAGGTGCCCTAGACAGGGTTAAACCTTACCTTACACAACAAGCTAGACTGGCCACTGCTAGATCCCACTTGCTATCCACCCTCCTATACTGCTCTGAGGTCTTTACTAACCTATCAAAAACCAACCTAAATAAACTAGACTCCTGCTATAACAGAATAGCTAAGTTTGTCTCCAACCAACCCTACAGAACCACCACTGCACTGCTCTCCGACAGCTCAACTAGCTAGAACTTCCCAACCTATTAGTACTAAAACAACATTCACTTGCCCATAAAATCATATTCAACCCTACCGACTACTCAGCTCTATCAAACCTAGTCCTGCCAAATACAAACTGTAGAATCCTCAGGTCATCCAACAAACTAATGCTAAAAGTAACCCAGCCTCACAACTATCACAGAGACTCCCTCTACTCCCATAAAATAGCCAAAGATTGGAACACCCTTCCTCAACAGATAACTAGAAACCCCAATCTGCCCACATTTAAAACTACCCTGAAAGACTATTTAAATGATAATTGGCTATGCCCCTGTATTGGTCCCAGCTAATTTGCTTCCTATTTTTTCCCACTCATCTCACACATATTATCCATAATAGTGCTCATCCCACACAGGGCTATCCCACTATCTGTCTTATATTTATTAACCTTTGTTTTTTCAAATGTGACCTACCTTTGTAAAACTACATGATCAATTTTGGTCTTTCAGAAGTGACTCACCTTGTAAAGCTACATGACTTATGTACCCCATATATATTGTAAAAAAAAAAGTACTCCTGTATGCCTGAAACATGCATGTTTATATTATATTCTGTCTTTATATTTTTGCTTTAATTATTTTTGGTAAGCTTATTACATATTGTCAGCAATGTACTACTTATACTAAGTTTACTGCTTTTACCTTAATAATGTTCTTTTTGTTGTGGAGTTTTTCTCCCCAGGTCTCCGCTGAAAACGGGTTTTCAAACCAGCCGGACACTACCCGGTTAACAAATGTAAATAAATAAAATAAATAAATCTCTCTTTCCCTCTCTGCATATTTCTATATGGCACTGTCCATATCTGAATATCTGTCTATGCTGGTCTATTTGTCTATCTATCTGTTGTGTATCTAAAGCTCTATCTATTAGTTTACATATTTGCTGCATTGTTTATTCAGCAGCCTTGTGCATAACATAGATGAGCTGAACAGAAAGAAATATGACTCTTTATATAGTATCTTTGTGATTGTTAGACAGTTTTAAATAGACTTTTGGTTAAAATGGGATTTAAATGTTTCTTGAATAGGGTAGAAGGGATTGGGAGGTTTACTAGCATGTGGGCACAGTGGCAGCTATACTGCAGGCATTGTACTGGGGTGTGGCAGTGAAGAAGTAATCCAGTCATAGGACGAAGATCTCAGTTTACTACTCAGGCTATGTTCCATCTTTACCTATGGTTATGAACTTTGGTAGAGTTGAAAGGATGAAATCATAACACAAGTGGTCGAAATTAGTTTTCTTTGTAGGATAGCTTGTGTCACTCGTCCCTTTATAACATAGAAGACAAGTAGGTGGGGTATTTCATTTATTTGCTTTAATCAAAATCAGAATGGATAGCAGCATCATAAAATATGAATGAACTGGTTAACATACAGACCTTAAATAAGTACATGCTTACATCTCAACAGCTTACTACAAAATGGCAGTCAGACTTGCACATGCTCAGTATTTATACACATGTGCATGTCCTTGGATAGCTTCTTAAAGGTACACATTGATCTGCATCCTCCCTCTTAAAAAGATTGCCCTTTGTAAAAACAAAATCAGAGTTAGACATGCATTACTATAGACATTAGAAACAAAACACAATGTTCATGTCCACGTTGCTTTGTATCTGTTACAGGATTTAGAGATGTGACCGTATCTTGTAACATAACAGTTTGCACCAAATTTAGCAACAGGGACAGTCTTCAGTGGACAACTAGTATAAGGAACTTCTGGATTCATCACCAGAACAGGAATTTCCTCTGGAACTTCCTCAGGAATTGGAACACTGGACAAATCATTCTGAGATAAAGAGTCTTTCTCACAAGCTAGGTGCTGTGGTATAGACTAGAACACTGGTATTAAATGCTTCCAATTCAGTCTAAAGTCTGCTCCTTGTGATTCCACAATGTATGATCTCAGCTCTGGGCAAATACTCTTCATAACACCAATCTGATCATAAATTTTGGACGTTTGCATCCTTACCGCTTCTCCTTCTCGTAATGGCTTGAACAGTTTGCTGGTTTTATAGTAGTAGAACTTCTGGGTTAAACACTTCATCAACAAATTGTCTTTCACTGATCTGTTGTTCTTGATACATGGAACCAACAACTGACTACTGATTGGTAACGTGGTTCTGTTTTGCCTCGACAAAAGTCTCTGAGCAGGTGAACCAAGATGTTTATCACGAGGAACATTTCTGAAATTCAAGAGAGTCAGGAAAACATCACTATTATCTCATTTCAACTTCTTAAGTAACTGTTTTGCACTTTGAACTGCATGTACTGCCAAACTATTTGACTGCGGGTACTCAGGGCTATTTGTGACATGAGTAAAGTCCCATTCTTCAGCAAATCTTTTTAACTGTTGGCTTGTAAACTGCGTGCCATTCAGAAATAACTTTATGTGGACTACCATGTACTGTAAAATTGATCCTTCATCTTAGTAATGACAGTACTGGATGATAGATTAGGAAGTAGGTCAGTCTCAAGCCAACTGAAGTAAGAGTACACTAGCACCAAATATTGTTGACCATTCCACTCGAAGATGTCAAGTGGCTACAGTTGACCAAGGTAGTTCTGGAATCTGGTTTAGCTGAAGTTGTACTTTCTGTTGATTTGGTTTAGTACTGTTACACACAGAACAAAATGAATGTGCTCTCTCAATCCCCCGCATTCTCTATACCTTGCAGGGCATGCAAGATCAGTGCAGGAGCTCTAGCAGGCAATATGCCTGCCGTGTGATCCAGGAACAGCTTGCAGGGGCGTGCACAAGTGCTCCTGCACTAATTCTGCACAGACTAAGCCACTGTATACAAATCACCCCATTTGCAGGAGAAATCTATGCAAATGAGGTTATTTTGCAATCCAGGAAGCTTGCATGTGGCCCTGCAGGACTAGTGCAATCTGCACAAATGTACTTGGTTAGTAACTGAGTACATCTCTGCAAATTCCAAAACGGAGCTGTGACAGCTCCAAACAAAGGCTGCATATCATGTAGTAAGCATGCCATGCCAATGGCCAAGTATAAGGTCATTGGCATTGCAAACAGTGAAAAAAATACAAAAATCAACATTTATTTTTTTTAGCCAATCTCAGCTGTTTAAGCTTAGGGCAGCGGCGTGCAAACGGGATCGGGGAAAATAAGAAAATAAACCTAAATTAAGCATTCTAACTAAAATCAGTATTCTGCCTTGCAAGTCAATGGCAGGCAGAAGACAACATGGCCAGTCACTAGTGGTTGCTAAGGGGGGAGGCTCAGTGTGAGACTTGTAATTATGCATTAGCAGGCAATCCTATGCAAATGAGGGGAATGATAGTGAATCCCAGTTTTCCCCAGCATGTGGGTAAGGTCCCAACAGTGTAAGAGTAGGAATAGCTTGAGGCAAACCTAGGAGTTAGGTGATATCATGGGGGTTTGTCAGGAATACTGTAGGTGGATTTGAGCCTTGTGGCTCGGGTTTGCTCCTAGCTTAGCACAGCTAAACTAGGGGGGTGTCTGAATCTGCCTGGCACACTTTACATTGCCTAAGCGGGTGTGCGTACCAGGCATCGGGTTTTAAAGGAAGAAAAAGAAAGTTAAACCAGGAAATAGCAGCACTGTGCACATTTGGGCACTGTGTTTGTGCAGCGAGCCCCTGGGCTTAAACAGGAAGGCAATGGGAAGGGAAAACAGCAGTAGGAAGGTAATCAAGGAGAACTAGCATAGCTGGCAGGTGAACTGTATCAGAATCAGCCAATTACAAAGGCAGCAGACCAGCCCAGCCCAGAACACTACTATAAACTATGCAAGCACCTTCACCTCTCGTTTTTCCTACACTCTACACCACCGGTGTATACAAGTGGGGAACTTTTAACAAACAAACCTACAAAATGAGAAGGGCTGCAACAGGCAACATAGAACAACATGTGCAAGAGGCAAAGGGTGGTGAGGATGTGAATGCTGCTGATCAACCCACAGTGAGGAGATGAAGAAGAGTGTACAGATCCAGGGTAACCTACCAGGGGCTACATGAGCTGGAGATAGTGGAGGGCTCTAGCGTGGATAGAGACCTCCTACAGCAAATTGTTGAGCTGTGCCGGCCACACCTGACACACCAAACCGACCGAGGGGAGCCCATCCCAGTGGATACCAAGGTATGTGTAGGCTTTGGAACACTAGCCACCGGTACCTTCCAAAGCTCAACTGGGGATATCATGAGGATCTCACAGGCATCAGCATCCAGAGTATTCCACCAGTTCCTGGATGCCATGTCAGCACATGCCGGTGGGCACTTATATTTCCTCAACACCCATGAGGTGTTTGCCAGCAATATGCGTCTCTTCCACCAAATAGCAGAATACCCTGGGGTAGTGGGTGCTATAGACTGCATGCACATATGCATCAAATCACCACCCGGTCATCAGGGTAGGGCCTACATCAACCACAGGGGCATCCCCTCCATCAACTGCCAGGTCATCTGTGATGCCCAGGGCATTATAATGAATGTGTGTGCTGACTGCCCTGGAAGCTATCACTATACCCACATATGGCATCTGATGCAGCAGTACCAGAGATCTTCCAATGGGGACTTCCCCTACGGTCACCTAGTGGGGAATGCTGGTTGCACACTGGATCCGTGGCTGATGACAGCCATCAGAAATGCACACACACCTGAACAAGAATGCCATAATGAGGCACACGCACAGACCAGACTTATAATAGAGCGTGTGTTTGGGATGCTCAGGTCACAGTTCCGGTGTCTGGACACGTCTGGTGGAGCCTTGCACTAGTCACCAGCTACATGTACCCAAATTGTTATGGTTTGTGCCATGCTACACAATATGATCCTGTGGAAACAGCTGCAGCAGGGACAGCATGGGGCAGGGCCACACAGCCCCCCACCAATGCCAAGGCCTTCACAGGCACAGAGTGACTCAGAGGAGGAACAACCTGAACCTGCCCCAGTAGGCAGATGGAGGCATGCCCAGTATGCCATGGCTGCAGCAAAGAGACAATGCATAGCACATACACTGACACAGTAGGGACCCAGGGAATGACACTTCTCTCTGACTCGCGCATACAGTAAATGGAATGCCAAACATGATGCTACCTGTGCTCAGCCATGTATAGGGAGTGTACTATGTGCATCCAACATAGGCAGCCCTCCAGCACCATTCACAATTCTGCCACATCCTCAGGGTAAGTCAATCAACCTACCAATTGCCAAATGGAGTAGAATGTGTCATTACCTGTATCTATGGTATGGATGTGAGCATGCAAGGGAAATTGGTAGCTGAATGTTATGGCAGCAGAAAGTAGACACCCATAGTGGTACCATGACATCTGTAACACATACTAGAGTTACCACAGTAGCCCAATGCAGGAAATGTGCTGGGCGACATGTGTGTCCATATGACTCACACGTCAGTCAGGGCGGTTCACATACCCAACAACAGTCTCAGCCAGCAGGACAGGTGTAGACAAACCCAAACAGAGTCTGTGCTATGGCCCCTGAATGATGGCTATGGTTAACTTCCCCTGCAGGCCTACACAGACAGACTACAGCAGGTCAGGCAGTGGGATGTTAGTTCTGAAGGGTAGGAAGTCAGACAATAATATGTAGGGCAACCAAAGCCATGATCTGTAGTACACTGGTATGCTTCTAGTCAGCATGATAGTTAGAAATACAGAATGAAATGGAGTACCTGACATACCAGTACAGTTATAGCAAATGTGTACAAGTGTCAGGTTTGCCCCTCCATCCTACATAGTAATGTAATAACAGTCAGGTGTGCCCACGAATCCTGTGTTGAAATGTAGAAAAAGACAGGTGTGCCCCCCATCATATGTAGTAATGTAATAACAGTCAGGTTTTTACCCCAATTCCTGTGTAGAAATGTAGATATAGACAGGTGTGCCCCCCATCCTATGTAGTAATGTAATAACAGTCAGGCGTGCCCCCCAATCCTGTGTAGAAATGTAGAAATAGACAGGTGTGCCCCCATCTTACGTAGTACTGTAATAACAGTCAGGTATGCCCCCCAATCCTGTGTAGAAATGTAGAAATAGACAGGTGTGCCCCCCCATCATACGTAGTAATCTCATAACAGTCAGGTGTGGTAGAAATGTGGAAATAGACAGGTGTGCCCCCCCATCCTACGGCATAATGTAATAACAGTCAGGTGTTCCCTCCCAATCCTGTGTAGAAATGTAGAAATAGACAGGTGTGCTCCCCACCCTATGTAGTAATGTAATAACAGTCAAGTGCCCCCCCCAAATTCTATGTAGAAATGTAGAAATAGACAGGTGCCCCCCCACCCTACGTAGTAATGTAATAGCAGTCAGGTGTGCCCTTCCCCCAATCCTGTGTAGAAATGTAGAAATAGACAGGTGTGCCCCACCATCCAATGTAGTAATGTAATAACAGTCAGGTGTGCCCCCCAATCCTGTGTAGAAATGTAAAAATAGACAGGTGTGTCCCCCATCCTATGTAGTGATGTAATAACAGTCAGGTGTGCCCCCACAATCCTGTGTAGAAATGTAGAAATAGTCAGGTGTGCCCCCCATCCTTTGTAGAAATGTAGTAACAGTCAGGTTTGCCCCCCAATCCTGTGTAGAAATGTAGATATAGTCAGGTGAGCCCCCCATCCTATGCAAAAATGTAGTAACAGTCAATGCCAAATGCTCAATGGATACCCTGCGGAAACAGCATGCTACCTGTCGGTGTACAACACAAAGGTCAGCACTGCAGTACAAACTACCTGGACTCGATCCACACATTAAATACAGATGGGCATACTGGACATACTCACACACTTTGAGAAATTAAGGCAATGTCAGTCAACAGCAAACTAAAGGTCATACTGGGCATGCTCACACATTTAAACATATGAAGGCCATGTCTGCAAACACCAGTGGACCAGACATATCTGGCAGTCGCAGTTGCTAGTGCAGACACTTGTCAGTATGCACCACTCATGCCTTGCACACACAGTGGATAGGAATACAGACATATATGTAAGGACAACACACTATAATAAGCCAAAGGTAGATGGACATAGATGTGTGGAAGAGGGTGACTGTGACAAGGAGCCATCCAGGTCTGTCCCACCCAGCACACAGCCAAAGGGCCCCAACCACATGAGGTTCAGATGTGACTCACTGCATATACTAGCCACCAGTATCTGTCAGCATTACAAACTATGTGGTGCACGTGCTAGCTGTGCAACATGACTGTACAAGGAAGTAGTCATCTAGCAGCTGTATAAACGTACCTGTGAAATATGACCCTGTGTGTGCCTGCATGTGGCATGTCAACATCTAGATGAATGGGTTATGGTCCATGCACACACACTGCCCCCCCATAGCCCTACTATGACAAGCCTGCTCAGGTCATCCACTGTGAAATACACCTTTGGGAAAGCTGCAGCCCAGTAACTCTGTGGCATGTCCTATAGCTGTGTATTGCTGTAGTGTGAAAAACTAGTTAGATAAGAGTTCAAATCCCAGACATGGCAACTTTGTGTTTGTCTCTGTCTGTGTAGAGAGCAACGATTTTTAGGGTAGTCACACTCCCTACAATTGAAATGCTCTATTTTTGTAAAGCTGCTGATGTCATCCACCTAGAAATACATCTCTGGAAAGATTGTATCCTAATAATCTCCGTAGTGCGTGCCATAACTGTGTACTGCTGTAGTGTGATAACATAGGTAGGAGTTCTAGTCCCAGCCTTGGCAACTGCGTGTGTCTGTCTATGTAGAGAACAATGCTTTTTAGGGTGGTCACACTCAATACAATTCGTATGCTCTACTTTGGCAAGGTCATCCACCTAGAAATACACCGCGTTGTAGCCCAGTCATTTCTGTAGCACATTCCGTAACTGTGTACTGCTCTAGTATGATATATTAGTTAGGTAGAAATTCTAATACCAGACTTGGCAAGTGTGGTCTGTCTGACTCTGTGTAGAGATATGCTTTTTAGGGTAGTCACACTCCATACAATTTGTATGTTCTATTTTGGCAAGGCTGCTGATGTCATCCACCTAGAAATACACCTCTGGGAAGATTATAGCCCAGTAATCTCCATAGCATGTCCTATAACTGTATAGTACTGTAATATGATATATTAGGTAGGTAGAAGTTCTAATCTCAGACATGGCAAATGTGTGTCTGTCTGTGTAGAGAGTAATGTTTTTAGAGTAGTTACACTACATACAATTCGAATGCTATACTTTGGTTAGGCTGCTGATGTTATCCACCTAGAAATAGACCTCTGGAAAGAATGTAGCCCAGTAATCTCCATAGCATGTGCTGTAACTGTATACTGCTGTAGTGTGATATAGAACTCTGATAGGGTTCAATTCCCACCTGTGGCAGTTCTGGATGTTATGTGTGTGTTCAAAGTCTGTGTAGGAAGCAATGTATTTTTGGCTAGTCACACTCAGTATATTTCAAATGCCCTAGTTTGGCAATCCTGCTGATGTATTTCACTGTGAAATACACCTTTGGGGAAGGAGTTCTCCAGTAATCCCTGTGGTGCATTCTATAACAGCTTCATGCTGTAGTGTGATATAGACCTGTGTTAGGGATTCTATACCCACACATGTTGGTTGTGGATGTTTTGTGTGTGTTTCAATGTCTATGTAGGGAGCAGTGCATTTTAGCCTAGCCACACACATTACAATTTGAATGCCCAACTTTGGCAATCCTGATGATGTCATTCACTGTGAAATACATCTTTGGAGAGTGAGTTCTCCAGTAATACCTGTGGTGCATCCTATAACAGCTTCATGCTGTTGTGTGATTATAGACCTGTGTTAAGGGTTCTATACCCACACATGTTGGTTGTGGATGTTTTGTCTGTGTTGGGAGCAGTACATTTTAGCCTAGCCACACACACACACACACTACAATTTTAATGCCCCACTTTGGCAATCCTACTAATGTCATTCACTGTGAAATACACCTTTGGGGAAGGAGTTCTCCTGTAATCCCCTTGGTGCATCCTATAACAGCTTCATGATGTAGTGTGATTATAGACCTTTGTTAGGGGTTCTATACCCACACATGTCAGTTGTGGATGTTTTGTGTGTGTCAATGTCTATGTAGGAGCAGTGCATTTTAGCCTAGCTACACTCACTACAACTCAAATGCCCTACTTTGGCAATCCTGCTGATGTCATTCACTGTGAAATGCACCTTTGGGGAAAGTGTTCTCCAGTAATCTCCGTAGTGCATCCTATAACAGCTTCATGCTGTAGTGTGATATAGATCTCTGTTAGGGGTTCTTTACCCACACATGTCGGTTGTGAATGCTTTTTGTGTCAATGTCTGTGTAGGGAGCAGTGCATTTTAGCCTAGCCACACTCACTACAATTCAAATGCCGTAGTTTGGCAATCCTGCTGATGTCATTCACTATGAAATACACCTTTGGGGAAAGAGCTCCCCAGTACCCCCATGGTGCTTCCTATAACAGCTTCATGCTGTAGTGTGGTATAGACCTCTGTTAGGGGCTCTATACTGACATGTGTCAGTTGTGGATGTTTTGTGTGTGTCAATGTCTGTGTAGGGAGCAGTGCATTTTAGCCTAGCCACACTCACTACAATTCAAATGCCCTACTTTGGCAATCCTGCTGATGTCATCCAATGTGAAATACACTTTTGGGGAAGGAGTACTCCAGTAAACTCTATGGTGCATACTATAACTGCGTACTGCTGTAGTGTAACAAAATAGTTAGGTAGGAGTTCTAATCCCAGACATGACGTGTGTGTGTCTGTATTTGTAACTAATATCCTGTGCGGAAGTGGCTGTGAGTGTGTAACCACTGGGCCCAATGTGGAGTGGGATTTGCAAATTTCTTATATGGTGGACCTAGTATATATCACAAAGTCCACCATAAAGGGATAACAGATGTGAAATAGCTGAGAGGTTGGGCACCATACATGTGACATCAAGGCCAGGCAAACAAAGTTAGCAACTCTAGTATTAGCCAGAGAACACTCTCAACCCATGCCTCATACACACACACACACTTGCCTAGGCAACAGCCGCTATGTTGGTAGTACACTGCATATTGCCCACTGATAGTAACTATGGAGTGATTGCAGTGGTCTACAGAGGCCATGACACCCTGTCCATCTGTCCAATAGGCACTTACATGCAGACAGTGTACCTTCCCCATGTTCCCCACTGGACACCTGCAACACTTGTGGTGCCATCAAATGTGACCCACAAAGGACATACCTTGCCTGAAAACATGCCTTGTATGGACAGATGCCACTGACACCAGGGAATGCATGCTATCAATGTAGGTGCAGGGTAAATCTGCTGTCCATTACCAGTTCCCACCACATGAGGCCAGGACTGGCACATCTGATGATATTCTGTGTACACAACAAGGGCCAGACACCCCAGGTACAGTTCCACATGTCACTGTACATGCATGTGGAAGGTGTGCACATCACAGACACCATCCATGTCATGGACTAAGGAACACATACATGCATTTCCCACATGCAATAGTCGCCCAGGTGACTGGATGGTGAATACAATAACCACCTGTATGGGCAGATCCAGAATCTACACCCCTGAGTCACAATGCAGACCATTGTCATGTGGTCTGATGCCAAGGTGTACCCATCACCTAGCCTTGTATAGCCGTCTGGCACAGTTGACCACTACACACCCATGAATCAATGCACCCATGCATGTCAGTACTGACACTCTGTGTGTGTGCGTGTGTATGTTGTATGATGCATATGTTCACATTCACACTCACTACAACCCCCAGTGGCATACTGAAGCATGCTGTGTGATGTCAGACACCTCCTCATGCCCTTTGCCCATATAACCTCCGTATGATCCCTGTGGTGCATGTGATACTTGCACAGTAATGTGTTGTGGCAATCTCACTCATGATGGGTTGTTTTCCTGGCCCTGCCAAGTGTGTCAATGTGTGTGTGTCCCTGTGACAATGTGGCTGTGTTCATAAGTTCATAAGTTCATAGGTAGATACTAGGCTATCTGCCCTAGGGCATTTATAAGCCTAGCCAGAGTGTATTTGGCTTCCGCCTCCCTATTAGATTAGCCTACTGTGCCTCTGTAAAGTAGGTCACAGAAGGTACCTTTTTAAGATTAGTTTACTGTGCCTCTGTCTAGCAGGGACACAGAACAGATCCCAGGGGTGAATTTGCGATTTCCCATCCACGCGTCCAGATTTTGCTTGAAGAGGGTCAGCGAGGGGCTATGTCTAACATGAATTGGGATTCTATTCCAGAGTGAGGGGAGCCTCTGGGAAATGAATCTGTCCCACCAGCATGTCCTATTTATTTTTGTGCTGAGGTTTAGGTCCCTGGAGCATGTAGCTCTAAGAGACTTGGATTTTTTGAGGTGGAGCATGTCCATTAATTCTGGGTTTGACATGGCTTTGTACGTCAGGCATAGATTGCCTCTGAGTAGGCGGTAAGCAACTGAGTAGAGCTGGAGTTTCTTTAGTCGAGCTGCATAGGACATCTGTTTGTAGCCCATGATCCTCTTGATGAGGTACTTTTGGGGTCTCTCCAATTGCTGCAGGTGTCGGGTAAGGTACATCTCAAAAGGGGCATTGTATTCAATTATGGGCCTGATGAGTGACGAGTAGAGGGGCACAATGACCTCTCTTGATCTAGATGCGAACCCTTTCATGATAAGGTGGGCTATATAGAAGGTCTTTCTAACCACTTTGGCAACGTGATTATCAAAGGAGAGATTACTGTCTACGCTGGTCCCCAAATCTCTAATTACTTCTTCCATACTTAATGGATTACCACCTATGTGGTAATTTGTGGGCACCTTGTTTTTCCCAAAGGGGATGACTATGCACTTTTTAGCATTTAGCTTGAGGCAGTGGCTCTGGCACCAAGCATCCCTCTCTGTGAGACCCTTTTGGAGGATGCTTGTGTCAGCTGGAGATTCGATTATGGCCCCCAGTTTGCAGTCATCTGTGAACTTTGTCAGCCATAATCCCCCCATGTTAGCCTGAACCTCAGAGAAGTATATACCAAACAAGAGAGGTCCCAGAACCGAGCCCTGTGGGATGCCACTTGTAACTGGTTTGGATTCGGACATGGCACCTGCAATTCTCACCATGTGGTTTCTATCTCTGAGCCAGTTTGCAACCCATCTTGTGATATAGGGGTTGATATTTAAGCTGGTAAGCTTATTTATGATGCCTGAGTGGGGTATTGTGTCGAAGGCTTTTGCGAAGTCCAGGTAGGCTGTGTGAAAAGAAATCAACTAGGTTTAAGAGGCAAGATCTGCCATTAACAAAGCCAAATTGGGTAGGGTCCAGTGTCTGGAGGTTTCCAATGTCTTTGTTTATGAGTTCCATGATAATACGCTCCATAGCTTTACAGACCAGACTAGTCAGGCTTATGGGGTGATAGTTTCCTGGGTCCATTGTGGCACCACCTTTGTGGAGTGGGATTACTGTAGCTGTACACCATTCTTTGGGTACATATCCTGTAGTAAGGCTAAGTTTGAACAGTGACAATGTGAGGGTTCAGTTCTTCTTGGAGCTCTTGTAAGACACAGCCTGGGACACCGCCCAGTCCCATAGATGCTGTGTTTTTTGCTTTGGAGAGGGCAGCTTTCACCTGTGTATCTGTAATGTCAGGGAGGTTACATTCAGTTGGGATAGGCATTTGCTCCTTTGGGGGGAAGGGGGGGAGAAGTTTGCGCTGAACCTGTCTGCCAGGATGTTGGCTATGTCTGTAGGTTCGGTATATTTTGTACTGTTATGCAACAATTCAGAGCATATCTGGTAGTTTCCGCCCATGTTCCTGACATAACTAAAGAAGGCCTTGTGATTATCTTTAGTGTCTAGGGCAATTTTTTTTTCGAAGCTGGCCTTTGATAATTTTATGAGGGATCGAAGTTTCTTGCTAATACTGATCAGAGATGCCTTCCCTTTTTGTGATTTTGCTCTGTCATGTAGTAGCTTCCTCCTTCTGTTGTATAGCTTATTTATGGCCGGGGACCACCAGACCGGTCTCCTGTTTTTGGAGAAGTGAGTCTTGGTTTTATGTGAGATAGCACGATCCATGCATTCCTGCAGATGTTCATAGAATGCATTTGTAAAGGATTCTGCAGATTGGGCTGTATTATGCTCTGGCCCAGGGGCTTTGAAGGATTCCACCTCAGTCTTGAGAAGTGCAAAGTTGGTTTTGAGAAATTCTTTACAGTGATTTCCTTGGCTGGGGGTGGGGTCGGGATATGGATGTCCAGGGAAATTTGTTTATGGTCTGATCTTACCAATGAGGGGTTTACCTCTGGTGTGGAACATAGAGCCCCCATGTTGGCGATGACCAGGTCCAATATGTTGTTCCCTCTTGTGGGAGTAGTGACCAGTTGTTCCATTGCGTTAGAGTTTATAAATTCAAGGAACCATTGGGCGAGGGTGTTTGGGCTTGAGTAGTTTTCCCAGTCAATGCTTGCGTAGTTGAAGTCACCAAATAACATAGTGATTGGAGAGACCTTCATATTCTCCAGTTTTCTCAGGAATGCCAAGAAGGGTTCCTGTAATAGGGAGGGTGTTCTGTATAGCAGGCTACAAACTGAAAGGCAGTTTTGCCCACTGTTAGTTGTACATGGATGATTTCCGATGCTTCATGCACTGCCACTAACCTGGAGGTGTAGGTATCGTTGATGAATATAGATACTCCCCCTCCTTTTGTGCTTCGGTCTGAGTTTTGGGGCTGAAACGCATGGTATGAGTTATAACCTGGTAGTGCTGGGGTGCTCTCAGGAGCCTTGAACCAGGTTTCTGTTACTGCACAGACATCGATTTTCTCCATACTGAGAAGAGCCTCGAGTGCGTGCATCTTGAGGTTTAGACTTGAGTAGCATTACCTTTAGTTTTTTATCCTTGGGTTGTCTATGGAGGTGGGTTTGTCCTTTGAGCCTTGCCTAAAAAAGGCACTATAGGGGTGGCAAGAGCCTTGGCCAGTATACAAAAGCCTAAGGGTGACAGGTGCAAGCCATCCCTAGTGAAGCAACATGGCTTGTCGAGCATGTCATCCCACGCAGACAGACACTGGATCCCCTTTGAATGACACCAATACTTCAGCCAATTGTTGAAACTGATCATTTTGTCTTTATACTGTGGCATCATTCTTGGTGAAGGCAAGATGCTACTCAAGGTCAGGGTCATACCAGCCTGGGCTACATGGTCAGACAGCTCCTCTATGTCTCTTTTCATGTAGTCCAGGGAGGTTTGTCTCAGGTCATTCACACCAGCATGGACAATGACGGAGTCATACTTGTACTTGCTTTGGAGTGACCTGAGTGCTTGCATTATGTGGTGGATCCTGGCACCTGACAGGCAGCTTACAGTGACCTTCTCCTTGTTCAGTCTGGTGAGCGGGACGTCAGTGTGCCGGACAATAGAGTCCCCTATAACAAGTGTATTTGGTGTGTTGTTTGGCCTTAAGGGCTGTGACTGTGAGGCACACTGATTTTGTGAGATATGTGATTTGTGGGCATTGTTGTGGTGGCTGTTGCTTGGATATCTGCTTAGGAGGTCTTTGCTGTTTAGGCAGATTTTTATTTAGAGCCTCAGTATGTTTTGTGTGTTTATGTGTTGGGTATGCAGATGCAATAGGTCTGTATGAGACTGGATTTGTGGTGTGGGTGGTTACCTTTTCCTCCTGACTGACTGTGCCAGTCTTGGATTGAGAGAGCTCTGCCTCCAGTTTGGCTGTGTAACTGCATCTCTCACATGTATTAGAGTTTGTTGGAAGGAGGAGAGGGTTGTCTGTGTACATAAGGCAATTGTAACATTGCCTCAAAATTCCCAGATTCACCAGCTGGACTGGAGAGTAACCTTGAAACTGACCCTTGGACATACCAGATTAGTATAGGGAACTGATCAGATTAGGGAAGGGAACTGATTTTTCACTTGATCAGGAAGGACCAATCGGGAGCCTAATACTTATGAGAAGTCAAGGAGGGTGTAGTGCTTTAGCTAGTTAGTGTTTCCTTATTAGAGCTGAGCAAGTGCAGGGCTTTAGAAAGAGAATAGAGTGATTACTTTGAGAGTTTGAACAGTTCTAAGGGAAAAAGTGAAGAGCAGACTTTGTGGAGCCTGGAATAGTTTAAACCTGTTTAGGCGGCGCTGCCCGACACTGCTCAGTGCGCAAAACCATGCAAAAAGAGAGTTGTAGGGTTTTAAGAGAGAGAGAGATCAGGGAGTTTAGAATTGACCAAGCTGAGAACCAAGTGCTGATAAAAAATTATTTCAAGTGGAAAACCAATGACGACTAGAAACAAACGTAAAGTACATCCAATATTTCAAGCGCTTTCACCCGGGCTCTCCCAGGCTTTCTCAAGACAAATTAATACACATTTCAATGGAACTATTTATACTAAACCGAGCCAACAGTGCTGAATTTTGTGATACACCTGCTATCTTATTGGACAGCGAGCAACCAGCAGATGACGCTCCAGTAACGAGAGGAGAGTTCAAGCAGGTTATGTGCCTGCTCTCACAACTTACTGGGCTTTTAACTAGCGACAAGTCAGGAGGAAGTAGCGTAATACCAGCTAACCAAGAACAGCCCCATAAAGTAAACGACGTTGGTGTTTCAAGAATCGTTGCTCCGTTATTAGGATATACTGAAGGAGGGCGTTCCACAAACGCGAACAGTTCGCAACAAGCTAAAAGTAAACATGGGGCTAGTAGTAACGCTACCTTTGAAACCAAAAAGGATTTTAATTTTAATAAATGGACAACTAAGAATTTTTCCTTCAAACAAGGTACTGTGCAAACTTGCAATTTTGACAATGACAACATAGAGCGGATGCTCAAAGATTTTAACAACAAGTTATACTCATATAAGGCAACCCAGCTTGAAATTGAATATTTATTAGAATGTATACGAGTAAAAAGAATTCCTAAAGGGTTACGCATTATTAAGTTCCCAAACAACGCTGTACCTGGGTCAGAACTATTTAAGGAACTGTCAGCATTGTTTAATAAAACGGGACTTGAGATGCTTGAGTTAATGGTGAAAGATTATGAAAGTAAAGCCTCTGTTTTGTTAACTGAAGCAAACACTCTTAACAATTCTATTGTCAGTGATCTTTGTTTTAACAGTATTAAAAGGGATTATGATAATACATTTAAAGAAATTGATAATCATTGTGTAAGAATTATGAACAGAAAAATAAAAAAACTAGAGCGCGACCTACAAGATTACAATAAGGGGTTAGCGTATAATGTACATATTAGGAATAGATGGTCACGTGACCAAAACAATGATTTTAGTAATAAAAACACTGAACAAGAAAATAATTTTGACGATGAATTTGAGGCCCAAGGCCCAAGAAGGAGTGAAAGGCTGGCACAAAAATCCAATCAGCAATACAACCAGTTTGAACAGGGTTTTCAGTATGGCCAGGGGAGACAAGGGAACAGGCAGCAATCCCCTTATGCCAAGAAATGGAACAAACCAAGGAGATAGACGTTAACAATATACATGACAACACATGGGAAATGGAAGAAAGGCACAGTTTAATTTGTAACACTGTTAAAAAGGGTAATTTCTCCATTTACAACTATACTGAAATGAGTTTAAATGACTTACACTTTGAGTTATTTACCAAAGGGTTACACTTTGTTCCAACCAACTCTATCAATATTCCTAAGGCTATATTAGATTTAAAACTATTTACAAGACAATTGAATTTAAACATCAATCTTAAAGGAAAGGGTACAATTAACAATATGTTTTATAGAAAAAGTACATGGAACCCCCCTTTACACCTTGCTTTAAAAACATTTGAGGAAATGGTTGAAGCTGAGATCAGGAATATTCATACTAAAGAATTGATAGTCACAGCAATCTATCAGAAGAATCCTATAAGTTGATTAAACAACTAAACAGTGATGGTATTAGGGTAATGAAAACGGACAAGGGGGGAGGTGTAGTTCTTATGTATCAACATGATTACGAAGCCTCCCTCTATTCCTTATTGCAGGACAACGAACAATACAGTGAAATATCAATAAATGAGTGCAATGTTGCATATGCTAAAATTAGATATATATTGGAAGACAATCTTTATCAAGGCGCAATTAATGAGCAGTTATTCAATTATTTACTAGTACAGAAGCCGTTAACTCCCATTATTTTTGGTATCCCTAAAGTCCACAAAGGACTACAACCCCTGCAATTTAGACCAATTGTAGCTGGAGCTAAGGGGATTACAGAACCTTTGGGAAAATTCGTAGACCTTACACTAAAGAAGTTTGTAACATCTCTTCAATTTCTTTATAAGGATTCCTGGGAATTTTTACGAAGTGTCAAGAAAGAATTTTATGAAGAGACACAATACTTGGTCACCATAGATGTGGTAGAATTGTTTCCAAGTATTCCACATGAAATAGGATTAACATGGTTTAATGACATGCTGGCCAGTTATTCAGGTTTAGGAGCCAATATTATAGCATTACTAGTTGAGTTCATGGAAACAATTCTTAACAACAATTTTATTTACTTTAATGGGGAACTGTTTCGGCAAAAAAGGGGGGTTGCAATGGGCACCCCCTGCGCCTCTGCATACGCCAACATTGTATTAGCTTACTGGGAGTCAAAATACATATTTAACACACATTGGATTAAATTCTTTGTACATTACCAACGCTACCTGGATGATATTTGCGTTTTTTGGAAGGGTAATATAGAAGAATTAGAGCAATTTATTTGTTACATAAATGCTAGCACAGAGTTCCTTAAATTTACCTGTAACATTAGTACAGTCAACCTGCACTATCTTGATGTAAATCTTTTTAAAAACTTGGAGCAGGGGTGTTTTCAATCTGGTATTTACAGGAAGAAAAGTTATTCTAATATGTTTCTCCATTATGACAGCAATCACCCACTATTTCAAAAGCGAGGGATTATTAAGGGGCAACTCATCAGAGCTGCCAGGATGTGCAGTGAGGAGAACATATTTAAGGAAGAGGTTGCATTTCTGAAGACATTATTCATTGAAAGAGGTCACCCTACACAGTTAATTGATTCAATAGTGTTGGAAGTGACAAACCAAAGGACCGAAAAATACTTCCCTTTACTAGGTGAAAAATGTAGACATGAACCTGTAAAAGCAAATAACAAACTAAAAGAACAGGGTTGTGCGTTTGTCCATACAAACAGTAGTGAAAGTTTAATGGTAGAAGGTATTGTAGAAAAATATTGGCCAATTGTGACTATGAACGATGAATTTAAGCAAATGTTTGGTTGTAAACCACAATTTATTAGAAGAAGAAATAGGAATCTACCAATATACCTGCGGGGTTTGATCTGCCTCTATGGTGAAGTGTCTGAGTTGTGATTGATGTATTAGCCTCGCGCCTAGAGAGGCAGGTTTTATGCACAATCAATTTAGATAATTTATACCAGCTTTGTTTAATTGATATCTGATTGACTATTCTTCAGTTGGACTATTGGTGATTTATGTACAACAGTTTTATCTGCATCCATTGTGGTTGGTTCCTCGCTTTTGCAGTTTTAAGAAATAGGAATCTGAAAGATTTATTTGAGACTAAGTTGGTTGATAATGAACACAGTGGACAACCCCTAATGGGTACGTTTAAGTGTAAAACTTGTAGACAGTGTCCCTAAATTATTAATACTAAAGGTTTTTACTTAAAACCAAGAAGGACTTACATCGGATCCCCAGGTTACTTTAATTGTAAAACAAAAGGGGTAATTTACCTGGGTTTTTGTCAGTATTGCCTTAGTTTTTACGTAGGCAAAACCGAGAGGACACTGGCTAAAAGAATATATGAACATCTTTATGAAGTCAGTAAAGGGAAGGAATCAAATGCATTTTTCAAACATTCCTTGGTTTGTAAACAAATGGATCTTAGGTTTTTAGTATTGGAGCAGGTAAAATTCAACCCAAGAGGAGGAGATTGGGAAACCTCCTTAGAATATAGGGAGCTGCTTTGGCAGCTAAAATTAGAAGCTGCAAGACCCCCTGGCCTTAATGATGCTTTAAGTTTAAGTAGTATACGTAAACTAAGAAGAGCAAAGTTATAACAGCCCATTGATTTACTTAGTATGTCACAGCCCATTTAAGAAAGGCATTACAAGTATTCACAAGTTGGTTTTAGGTTTTTAAATATAGGTAGTGGTAATACATTACAGACATTTTTTAAAAATGTTATAAAGAATTTTATTTAGCATCTGCTGGTTTGTTGCTATGAAAATGTTAAAAAGTGTTCAAGACATTTTTTTCGATACATATTTGTTCTGTAAATGAACTTGTAGTTTAAGTAAATATGTTTATATGACAGTCAAACTATTTTTTAAAGTTGTATAATACATATTATATAAGAAAAGCTTGCAAGTAAATAGCAGAGCACGGTTTTAATTGTTTAATTGAAAGATTAACTATATTGGAATTGGCAAGATTTAGTATAAATAGTACCATTGAAATGTGTATTAATTTGTCTTGAGAAAGCCTGGGAGAGCCCGGGTGAAAGCGCTTGAAATATTGGATGTACTTTACGTTTGTTTCTAGTCGTCATTCGTTTTCCACTTGAAATAAATTTTTAGCAGCACTTGGTTCTCAGCTTGGTGGACTATACTTTTGCTTATCAGTGTGGTACTTGGTCGTTTACATTGTTTTTGAGTTTAGAATTGACCCAAAATGGCCAACAAAACTACAGCTTCTAGGTAGTAACCACTCCTCCAGGGACAGGTAGGCTGTTCAGTGTTAACCACTCCCACTGGTGAACACAGAGACTTCCCTTTAGCCCAAGCAAGCAGTGGCCTTCTAGAAACTTCCAAATAGTTCAGAACAGCAAATCTGTAACTGAACTTTCTTAACTTTCAGAAAGTGGGAAAAAAGCAAGATTTTTTTTCTTTTTGTTGTAGTTTAAAGGTAGCAGAGATACACAAGCAGCAAAATAATCACAACAGTGAAACAAATGACCCCACACTTGAGTGCTAGGTCAAAAGCAGGTAAAATACAGTTTTTAGAGGAAAAAAACGATTTTAAATTAAGTGCAACACAGGAAATGCAGTAAACAAACTCCAGATGTGTTCCAAGTACTGTTACTGTTACGGATATAAACTTTAGCAAACCGGAAAATGCCAAAAAATAGGCGGCAAAGCAGTAAAACGTAACAAAAAATCAGAAGAAAATACTTGCAATCACAAAAGTGGCTCCTTTTCTTCTCTCAGTGTTTCCTCCCCTTGGTAGGTGCTTCAGCAACAACTAGCAAGCCTGAAAAGATGCCAAAACCATGAGGCAGCTGGCACCTGTTAATGCGGACAGGCACATGTACTACACCTACAGTATAGCTACCATATCCCTGTTGCAAATGTCACTCACCATCACATATACGTTCTGAGGGGTCCACAACATGAAACCTATGTGGCTCATCCAATAACTGCATAGAAATGTGATAGCACTACATAGTTGGCAGGGGTTTGATACCCTGTGCTGGCAGGTGTGTGACACAAACATGCTTAAGTTTTACTCTCCCACCCCTCCCTGACTTGTCTTTGCCTCTGTCAGCCACTCTCACTCCCTCTCTGATGGATAGGGAGACCTACAGCTGCTTTGCTTAGGCAGCAGCATGTATATTTTAAGTGATGCTCATGATCAGCTGATGGCCTCTGCATGAATTGCAGCCCTCCCCTAGCTGATTGCATGTGGAACAGCTGTGGTAACATTCCCATAGCCAATTGCATGGAAACACACTCCAATATCTAAGAACATCGTGTTGGTGTTGGGCCTTTTCATTCACTGTTTGGCAAACAGCATCTCAGATGGATTGGGGATTTACCTCTAACAACATACACTGTGGAAACAGGGCAACACACAGGAGGGGGATATGCCTGACCTGACAACAGACTGTAAGTGCTGCTATAGTGCATTTGGAGTAATGTTGGTTTAACAGTGTGTGTGTGGATATGACTGTCCTACATGTTTTAATACCTGCCATGTCAGTTCTATGTTTATGAGGAATTCCCATCTGTAGGGTCATCTGCAGACTGGGCAGTGTGTGGTGCTTTTTGTTTCATGTGTTACCCACAGAGCATCTATTTGTGAACTGCAGAAAGTAGAGTGAGCATTACAGTCTGTATCCCTCATAGGACATATGTTGCAACAAACTCTGTTACAACAGTAAATGTATGAGGTTATCACAGCAACATGTCAATATTGGCACTGTGTATGGGCTTCCAGCCACAACCCTGTCAATCTTTGTACATATGTCATGCATTAAGTGGTGCATATGTGCTGTACACCATAATTAGTGTCATCATATCTGATAAGCCAGTGAGTTATCAGACTGCTACACATGTTATGTACAGTAGGGGTTATATTTGATGACATAATATGGACATTCTGTGGTTGTTTCTACAGTACTGAGGTCTGTGTACTTACTGTGAATGTTGACAGTGTGTGTATTTTTTATATGTACTTTGGCCTGTGTGCAGACTGTGGTAGATGTCATTGTTCTAGGTCCTGTCCTATCTGATGTTACATGCTGCTCCACTGTATGTTACCATATTGTCTTACATGCTTGTAGGGCCATACACACACATGACCCGTACCACAGACAGGCATCAGACCACACTGTGTAGTGGCAAGTATATGTAGGGTTAGTCTGTGAGTGGCACATATGAGGATGGTGTTGAACAGATAGTCCATATACTGTAATATTATGCTGGCTTACCATATGTGGCTGTGGCTGTGTTCACATTGGTTATGGTTATGCACTTTCATACAGGTGTATCTTACCCTGTGCTGTGACATGCCCATAGAGCCTGCTATATATGCAGTACATGTGCATTCCCCCACAGGAGATGTAAACCAGTGTTGAGACAGTCTGCCTGTAGCATGCACAGTGCATTGTTACATGCATAGCAGCTTAGTGTACTTACCCAGTGAGATGTCATGTCCAGATACCTGCCAGATGTACTGCTGCCAGGCCTCCCTTAACAGTCATGTATATCAAACAGAGCAGTGGGATGCTGTGCAGATGTATGTCAATATATAGTGGGCAGTATGTGGCCATGCCATCCCTGTACCAGTGGTTATTATGTGTCAGGACAGACAGGGTGTGTGAATGCATAACCTATGTGGGGCAAATGTATACCAGTCATTATGTGTTATACCCATCTACGTGGCTGTTAACATCCATATTGTCAGGCTTGGTCCACATGTTTTGCATTAAGGGGTTCTGTGTATACCTCTGGACTGTACAGAGTGTTTCAGAATGTCCACATATATTGGCAAATATCTCTGCTGCAGTCCACAGGGGCATTATGTGCTTGCAGTGTTACTGTACTATGATGTCTTTAGGATGTCTGTCAGTAGCCAATGATGCACATGGGAAAAGCAGATGTGATCTCCCACACACTATGTCTGTGAAGGCAATCCCTATTACAGTTGCAATAGTTTACTAGTATACTTGCTATACATACGTGTCACCCCCTTGCTCTACGAAGTTGGGACTATAGGGCTGAGGTAGGCCTACATTCCATGTTCAGGACATATGATGAAAATATATGTACATATAATTATCCAGATATCTATATATATAATTATACATATGTCGACATATATGAATGGGTATGTATATATACATAGATATACATATACACACCCAGATATATACATATACAGAGCAATATATGTCTACACATATACAGAGTGATACATATGCACATATACATATGGATATCTACAGATATATTGACAGTAGTAGGTATATCAGAATAGATATGTATGCACATATAGTTGTAGATATCTACATATATACTAACATAACTATGCATATCTGTATACATAGGATGTGCATACATATATAGCTATATACACATATATCTATATATACATATAAGTATATATATATATATATATATATATATATATATATATATATATATATATATATATATATATATATATATATGTATGTAGATATATATATATATATATATATATATACATATGTACATACAAAGAGATGTACACATGGCCATATATATGTAGCAATATACAAATGTGTATACAGGCATATGTATGAGTATACATGTGTATGTACATGTAGACATATATAGACCTATGATATGTATACAACCATATTCCTGTCATGACTAAACATCACGGTTGTGTATACCCTCCCACATGTATTTCACTGTATGTATCTGCTATGTGCACATTATGATAAAACAACATATGTGATGCAACAGTCATATTAATAACAAGGACTACACAAGGTAGGAACTATAGGCAAATGTTCAATACTACTCAATATGTGTATTGACAACTATATTGGTAAAACAACAGCAGTCTTTATAGTGGTCATGGCGTAGTGATTAAGTGTTGTAACTTCTGTGTAAAGGGTCCTGTGTTCAAGACCTGTTCATTTTGTTGCTGGGCAGGACAAGGGCTGTTGGACACAGCGTGGTTAAGGCAGTTTTGAGTGCATTTGCATGGCTTTGTGTGAAGGTAAGTGGTGCTAAGGTATGGGTAAATGTACAAGCACTTATACAGTGTAGGCAGGGCTTACCAGTGCGCAAATCAGCTTAGCACTTATATTGCATCAATGTTGATACTTGCTAATCATAGCTTAGCCCTGGTAACCAGGACACACAACCCAGTCTGATATCCTGTAATAAGTGTATGTAATGCCATAAATGCACCTATGTGCTGTCATTACAGTAGGAAGGGGTGTGAGTGTCATGTGTGGGACACAGGCCTGTACAGCACTGTTATCCATGTGAATGTGTTACATACACGGGTAATAGCCCAGGGTACATGCTGTCACAATGGCATGCAGTGTATCATGGCAGTACTACTGTTGACAGAACTAACCCAGGGAAGAGCAGAGTGCTTAATGTAGTACTGACAACAGGCACACCTGCGAGCATGGCTGGACACCGAGGCCTCCTTGTTGTATCCCTGGTGTGTGAGCTGTGTCACAGTATATACCACTTACTGGTCTGTCAACGCACTCATGCTACTGCATAGCTACCTGCCAAGCTGATAACTGTCAGTCCCTGTACAGATGTGCAGATGGCAGGTATCCAGCTGGGATATGTACAGGCAACCTACACTTTATTGATGCCCTACTATGTGTGTGGCATGTGCATGAGAAGCATATCCCTGTAGTACCAATGTTAGGGTATACTATGGGTTGTATCACAGTCATGGCCAATGTGTTATGGTGAGTATGGCAGAGTGTCATCATGGGTTTCAGGGAGTACAATATCCAGTGGGGGATGTGGGTGCTGTGTACACTGTTATCACACCAAGGTACATCAGGTATATGTCCCATGTACCATGTTATGGTTACCACTGTCACTATCAGTCATACAGGTAACTGTTACCACAATCCAAGCCAGTTATGCATGTGATGTGTGCAGCCTACCTGTAACACATTGGAGTCAAGGTTAAATTGATTAGCAGTGATAGGCCCTGGAATCTCAGATGTGTGTCTGGCTATGTGTCTGTAAATGTGTATATGACGGTATGTCACACTACATATCATCCAAATACACCCATTACAGCCCCCATTAGCATGCTGTACATGTCAGGGGATGTTCTGCATGTACCATGTAACCTGGAACACACCTCACCCTAAATGCTGTGAGGTGTGCAATGTAAGCCACACACATCAGTATCATGACATAGCTAGGTAGGGGTCTAGTCCCAGTGTTGGCAAGTAACAGTCTGCATGTATGTTGATGGGTGTACACCTGGTTTCAGGGTATACATGCCTCAGCGGGCCACCTGTCCATGTGGCACAGGCAATAACCAGTTTAGTAACCTGTGAAATGTGTTTGACTGTAGCCCAGATATGTCACAGCCATGGTGTCAGCAAAGTGACATACCCCGTTGTGCAATATGACTGCAGATCATCCTCGTGCTGACACATGTACACCTACAACACTCATGGATAACATTATAGGGACTGCAATCAACCAGTGTTACTAGCAGCTATAATGCATCATTTTGTTGGACGGCTACACTACCTTCCAAATATGCCAAACACTCTACTCCCTACAGCATATTACACTGCAGTACTGTGGTACACTGTTGTACAGTCACTGTGTGCATCAGAACCATATCAGCCTGTCCCTGCATCGATGATATAGATGACAGGTATGGGACAGATGTATCATCATATGCAGAGGATGTGGTGTTGGTTTGCCAGAGGTCGAGGTTGGGCCATATATTTGACACCATGTGTGTGTGGGTGAGGGGTGTACTCTGGGGAGCTGGCTGAGGTGATGTGGTGTGTGTGGGTATGGGGTTGCCCTAGGTGTGTTTGCATAGTGTGTAGGTATGCATGCACACAGTTCTGCCATGTGGCTGCCCTACACAGGTGTTTTTGGACAGCTGCAGACCATACCTGTAGGGTGTGCAGTTCACTGCCTCCTGCCACGGACATGTGGACTGTGCCTGCCAGGGGTTCCACAGGCACGTCCAGGTACAGGCCTTGATGTGCTACTCTCACCTGTTGATGACATTTGTCCGCTGATACCAGGTCCCTCCTGGGACTTGGTCAGGACCACGTGCACGTGGCCTGCTGTGGTGTGGTGTGGACAGTACACCCATCACACTGCCAGGGATGCTACTGCCACTACAGGAGCCCCTTGGTGTCCTGGCACATCCACATTGACTACCATCTGTTGGTGTTGCTGGCCTACATCCACGCGGATGTCGCCGCACTCCCACCACATGTTCAATCATGGACAGACCATGGCTGATGAAGGCCATCATCTCAACAGACCATCTATGCATGAACTCAATTAATCCATGGATGGTGCCAGCCAGTTCACAGGCATTGTCATTTGAAGATGCAAGAGCAGCCCTCTGCAGCCTCAGGCTCTGTCTGTGGTAATGTTCTATACATGCTTGTGCCACCATGACAGCCTGAAACATGCTTCTGCTGGTAGCAGCTATGTCGCCTCTGCCAGGGAAATGATGTCCAGTGGCCCTACCACGAGCACCCTGGGACATCTGCCTATATGGTGGCCTGCTGGACATCTGGCTATGTCTGCTGCGACTGGACACAGTGGGCATGGTTACCACACTTTCCTGTGCACTGCTACTGCATTCCAGCTGTCCCTCTGCTATAGCCACTAGTGATGGGGTGCATATAGGCACTGAAACTGTGCGCGGGGGTGGGGTGGCTAAGAGGGGGATGTCAAATGTTGGTGCAATGTTGGCCCCTGACAACCCCACCTGTGCCTCAACATTATCATCATCATCATCATCATCATCAGTGTCTGTATGGACACCTACATCAGATTGCATGCAGGAGGGACCCTGACCCACCTTGCCACCCATGGGGAAAACAATAAATGCACTTTAAAATCTGTACAGCATTACCTAACAGTACACACACACACACACACACACACACACACACTTCCATAATACCTACTTGTCCATGGTTTTACAGACAGTCCCACGTATATGTCTATGTGTTATCCCATCTTGCATCACACTTGTTAACATGCACACATTGATACCACTCATTAACATCACAGTCCTCTAAATGCCCACCCAGGCAGCCACAACACAAGGCCTGTTGCTACTTTACCTGCCTGACCTATGTATAGTGGATTTACATGGCCTCACTGCTGCCATTCAGTATGCTCCCTCTGTATGCCCGAAAATGATGTGCATGGCCCCTATATGTGTGGGCTACTATGTTTTATCCATAATACCTCCCACTGTTGTGTCATGTGTATGTAATGCTCAGTACATGCCAGATATGCTGCTCCATCAGCCCATCATGTGACAACTGTAATATCTGGATACACTCCCTGGTGTTGACTAGTACTTCCACAATGCATCTGTACAGCTGCATATGTGGGTTGTAGGTGACCTCTCTGCTGACTGTGATATTAAGTGTGTACCTGAAGTCTACATTCCCTCTGGATGCCTGTTCCATGCTACATACCATATTATACTATTTGCTGTCCTGTGATTACACACATGACAGGTATTCATGGTGTGTAATGTGGCAGTCCATGTCCATGTACTGCATGATCCCAAAGGGAGGTACAGCCATATGAACACCCCACAATCACACATGTGCATACATGGCCACACACACAAACACACACATTCACACACACATTCTACATGCATCTACCTTCCTCCACTTCACCAAAGTGACCCTGCAGGCAAACTAACTAACCACCAGGATGCACACACACATACAGGGGAGGTTGCACAATGATAGTACACACAGTCCTCCTATTACCCATCTGCCAACATGCAGAACATATGGTACAGAACAGCATGCAGTTCAGTTATAGTCAATCCATGCTAGCAACAGTATACATGTGTGTGATGCATGTGCTGTGTCACTAGGTGATGCCCCATTCCCCTGGATACCACTGCATCCATGTACACAGTATTGCTTTGCACCTGTTCTGCACCCTGCCAAGTACTGTGCACCACAACTCACAGGTGTACAACTCATTGCGGAATGTGTAATACTGTGTCAGTTATGTCAGCTTTACTTCTCACAGCCCCTATGTTTTTCAGCAACACATACCCGGGATGATATGTGGGGAGTTGTCATTGGTGAATGCCTGATGCCTGATTTACAGCTGTCAACATAAACAGACCATGTATGACCACTGCAATACTCTTACACTGACAACCATCAGAGCATACCATGGCTATGGGGGGTGTACACACCTTTATTGATTTTGCACACACATCCTTGATCTGCCATGAGACCACATCATTGCATATCTTAGCAGTACACGAGCCCGGTATGTGACATATGTCCTGTACTTTCACATGCCGTGTCTACAGATTGTGTTAGGTGCGTGGCTGCTGACTGCAGTGCATACACACCATGTGGGCATATGTGCACACCCTTATCATGACAGTTTATCACACCTCATGTTGTGTGTACTACAGCAGTCACTGCTCCTGGCAGGGGTATACCAACGTGGGCCATCTGCATTTGCCAGTATATGTTCAGTCTGCCCTACACATGTCCCCCTATTTTGCATGATTGCAAGGTCTACTCATGTGCACATTCCATGGTGTGCACACACTGCCGTCACTATTGCTGTGTGGGTAGGGTTACGGCTGACACAGGTCCTGAAGTTGACTATGTGCAGATAGAGCCATTCCTACCATCCTTAGGATCCTCTGCTGCAGTACACTGGTGTGTCATGCTGAGACCCTCCCTCCTTCAGCTTTCATGCAGATGCATGACAAGTAAGCCCTACACATATGTGTCACTTTGCAGTGTCCTCCTGCACAGCATTCAGACCAGGCACCTTCAGGACATGGGCTGCTGTTGTGAGTAGCAGTGGGTGGGAGGCTTGTTCCCATTGTGCCCATATTGGGGACCATGGGGCATCCACAGCACAGGCCACACACACACCATCTATGGTGTTTACCCACCATATGTGTCACATACCACCCCTGTAGACTGTTCTCTATATCTACCAATCCGGACCACCTCCACATGTGTACCTGCCATACTTCCCTATATTCCCATTGCATACTTCACAGATGGGGGCAATGTGGTGCCAACAAGGGACTAACATGTGACATAATCATCCATGGTGCACACACTGCCAGCTGTAGATATCTGTGTGTATTGCTATGTGTGCTGCTGCCTCACATATAGCACACATCACTGTGGTAGTGATATAGGAGACATGTCTTTACATACATATATGTTTGTTTGTATATACGTAGAAGTGCATATATGTATATATCTATATATGTGTCAATATATGTGATGTTTATATGTGCACATATATATGTCTACACATGGGTATATGTATATTTCTGGACATACATGCTGATATACACATATATCTTTATATATGTGACATATGTACACATATGCATACCTATATGTGGGGTACATTCAGACATCAGCTCCACAATCTCACAACACCTTCCTGCACAGCTGCATTGTTCTGCCTTGCTACAACACAGACAGGTGCCACATATGGACACTGCCTGACATTAGGGGAGTATTTGTGGGACCTGATTGCATGTAATCCTATTACACACCTATGGCATGCTACATTACAGATTCACCTAAGTATCCTGTCAGTGGTGGGCCATGGCTCTCACATGTCCATCATAATGGCATTACTTCCACTACCAGCTATTGGCCATGTAATGTACATACTTCCCATTACAAAACACACACTATGATGGCTTACATCTTGTCTGTCAGTGCTGACCTGTACAGTTAATGGCTATGGCCTACTACCCACAGGGACAGACACTATTGTCCATAGCAATTGTTCAGTTGAACATCATCACAACAACACCTGATGGCACATATAACTCATTCCACATCATCTATCCCATTATGATGGGCCAGGTACTACATTCTATTACATGTATATATACTACACATACCTGTTGTGGGAATGATGTCTTGTTGAATGACAGCTGGCTAAATGCCTGTAACTTTAGCTGTTAGTTTGAAGAGTTTTGTTTATTTTTTTTTTTTTTGTTCTCTCCCTCTCTCTCCAGTGAATGGATTAAGCTGCTGTAAATAGATTGCAGCCTGGCTTTAGTAGGTGATGCACATGATCAGGTGATGGCCTGTGCACCAGTCAGTGTCGTCCACTTGTTAACTGCATGCAGCTTCCTGTGTAGTACTTCCAATTAACACTGTCATGGCAACCACCTATTATAAATCCCTACATCAGGTGGGCATGGTCCTTTTGCCTTTCCTGTGTGATGGACATCCTTCCTGTGTGTGGTCATCAGTGTTACAGACAGCAGGTAGCAATACCTCTTACAGAAGAACCGGCACACTCAGACCAGGTACATAGTTGTAGAAGGTTCCAGAACTATGGATAAAGTGTGAATAAAGTTGTGTTATGCTTTGTATAGTGCTGGTGTTACAGGGTGTGTGTGTACATAATAGTTTACCTTGGAATGCAGTCTGTCTGCATAGCACTCAACTGTGGGCCTATCCTCTTGGTGGCCAGAGGTGTGCCTATCATGTTTTGTCTGTCCACCACACAGGTCCTGTGTCAGATATTTCACTGGCAGTGTGTGTGTTGAGTGCTATCAGTACATGACTACATCCATTTATGTTTCTAACCTCAGTTCCCTGACTAAGGGTATGTTGCAGACTATCCTGTAACACCAGTGACTTGCTTAGTGTATGGCAACAGTTTTCCACATATGGGCCTGTGTTCCAGCCTCTGTCCTCCACCTACATACCAAGCTTTGCACATATGACATGCTGTCAGGGGTTGTTATGTAGTGGGCTGTGAGTATATCACACTTCCATTGCTGCCATCAGTCCACTGCTGTTGTATCCCCCACACATACAGTGGGTCTGGGGCCATATATGTGTGGGCTTCACCTACACAATACATGTGTACCCTTATGCACTCCAGAGGCCAGTGTATGCAACAGTGGTATATGGCCCTGTATTATTGAGTCTGGGGGGATGCACCATAAATGACCTAGGCTGTTACAAAATGTGGGGGTATCAGGGGTGAGCTGCCTTAAGGTATCTGGATGTAAAGTACCATATACTTCACCTGTATTTCCATTATTTACATAAATTGGGTTAATGCAGGCCTACTGCCTCCTGCCATACAGACTGTTCTGTTTGTCAGTGTGCTTGTGATGGTGTCAGTTATTCCTTGTTATGTAACAGTTACATCCCATTTGGTCAACTGAAGTCTTTACCACCTAGTGATTTTGTACAGAGTGTAGATAGAGGCTGCTGAACTATACACCTGCATTACATACTGTTGATTGTTTGGTATCCTGTGGCCCAGTCTGTCTTTACTATTGTACAATTTGAAGGGTTTGGCCTGGACAGCAACAGCTGTGAACCTTTCCAGACTACTGTATTTGTATGACTGTTTCACAGTTGCATTACTCTGTTTATATGGATGCCAGTGTCTGAACAGCTATATGACATGGCATATAGAACTGTAATAGTACACAAATAAAGGTTTTCCATTTCTGCAAACCTGTGTGGGGTTTTTTTCCTATGACCTCTCTGTGGGTATATGTTGTAGGCAATGATTGTCATTTGTATGGGTGGCCCAGACAGTGTCCAGTTGTTAAGGTGTTAACTGTAGGCATAGTGGCTGTTCCATATTGTGTGCACCTTCTCCATATGTATCTTACTGTACATATCTCTGCATGTGTATGTATAATCACATGTATATATATATATATATATATATATATATATATATATATATATATATATATATATATATATATATATATATATATATATATATATAGATCTGTATCTGCATATATGTGTCTGTGTATATGTATCCTGGGGATGTTGATAGCTTCCACATTTTACATTTCCTATGGGAGCCAGACTGTACTGCATGATATGTTACCAATACCAGCCTGACATCATACAGGTGGGATGTAGTACTGCGAACATCTTGTGCTCATGTCGTGTCAAGTCCTGGTTATGGGATCTGCAACACGTGGTAGTGTATGGCAGGGCAGACGTGTTTGGCTGTGGGGGGTATTCCTATTTGTACAAGACATATATTGTTTTGGGCCTCTCAATCCCATTAATGGTGCATGTGGACCATACCTCTCAACCTGGAAATATCAAAAATCTGGACAAGGCCCATGAAAAATAGGTACAAATCTCTACGCTGATTAACATCTAATTTGCATACACAATTACATAGCCCCACCCACTACAATGGAATTGTGGGATATCAACTTTCAAACGCAGACTGAAGAACAGACAACCAAAACATGGCACTACTGACCCCCTGCAGTCATTCCAATGTCCTATTACCTGGCGATTTCGCCCTATTTACCATAAACACTAATGTGTGCATACTGCTTTACCTCTACAATGATTATTTGGAATTTTATTTTTACATCTGCTAAACAAAGCAATTTTGTCTCAATGAAAATAGACTTGGCATTAAAACTTCTCGGCTCTTGAAACACATTCATTGAAATATCATTGAAACCCACACCACATCCAAAGAAAATGCATCTGGCCTGTGGTGAATAGAGATTATCTTTGGGCTGTTTTCAAATCACTGGCCACTTGCACACAAAACAAGAAACATTTATGTGTTCTTTTCTTTGATACACCTTTGTGACTTTAAGTTATATTCCTTGTATGATACAACACACTTGTTATTGCGCATTTTAAATTTATTGTTTGAACATTTTTCCAGTAGGCTGTACGGAAGGCAATGAAACAAAATGCATGAACCAATAATGACAAAACTGCCCAGTTCAGAACATTTCCATCATAAGTCTACTTCCACACCCAAACTAGAAACAGAATGATAGTAATGTAAGCCATAGGCATCCTGCACAGCTTTTCGCACTTATTTTCAATTTCAGGATTTTTTTTTGGGGGGGGGGGGCAAAAGGTCAAAAACCAGGGACACATTTTAAACATTGCTTGTATAATTTTGGAAAGTTGCTAGAATAAAATGCTGTGTTACCATCATACATGTTACTGGCAAGTCTTGAATCCAGAACACTATACACTACAGTCAGTGCAACATACCACTATGCTAAATCAGCAGTTTAAACAATAGGAAGACTGTAACTTAATAGCTATCACTTAGTGAATTCAGTTCTCACTTCTCACCATAGCTCTCAACATCTTAGCACAAAAAACCTGGACAAACAAAAAAGCCAATAATGGGGGGAATACAAATTCTGTTGTCACCATAGCTCTTAACTCTTAGCACAAAAAAAAAGTTGGAGCAAAGCTGGGAAATGGTGGTGGCTAGGGACTTCTCTTTTTACCCTGTACCAAAGTTAAAGGGTTTGAGCTTAAATACCTGTAGCCACCAGATCTATTACATAATTGGGGGCATTTTCACAAACACACACACACACACACACACACACACACACACACACACACACACACACACTGTATGCGACTTGCAGTTTTACATTATTGACCTTGTAGTACCAGTCATTTGAAGCAGGCACTAAGGAATTAACATGCAGTTTTACAAACAGATATATTGTTAGCCTTAGTCCACTTCCTGATCCTCAACAGATTGAAAAAAAGGAATAGGAAGAAGCAGTGGGATATTCTCTTGTTAGTCATTGACTACTATAGATTAATACAAAAAAATCAGTACTATTCAGAACCTCCTGCTGTTTTTGCTGATCTACCTATGCCTGTTTTCAGAAATTTACAATGGCGTGCACATGACATACAATAAGAGTGTTATGTTAGCAGCTGGTTAACCCTCCAGCTGGGCTGCAGTCAATACTTTATCCTTCTGTGCCAAAGGTGTGGCTGCTCCACTGACATTCTATCAAAGATTACAGTTAATTCTCCTATACATGTTTGTGTTAAGTGAAGCTAGCTATAAACTAAACAGTGTTATCAGCATTTGAGGTTATCCATCTATAAAGATCACTGCACCAATCAATACATTCAGTTTGTTCTAACATCAATATTCTTTGCTAACCGTAGCCATCATGTAATGTACAACCATTTAACTCTAGAATTTAAGCATGTACAGGTAATTAACCATGGCATGGCCTATCATATTTGCTGGACTTGTATCAAACTGCTAGAGAGATAAGATTAGTATCACTATGAATGCATTCTTAATATGGCCAACAACCACTAAAAATGGTGGTAGATCTCTTAGACACTGCTCCCTATGCATATAGACCAACCTGCCTGTTAGTATAAGAAAATGTTCTGCCTTGGTAACTGAACTGCTTACTACAGTCAAATATAATATAAACCTCAATTTTATGCGGTCTCACGTGATATGTTAAAACTCTAAGGAGTGTGAAATATCAGTTACCAAAATCCATTAAAGATTAAGAGAGTAAAATATGTAATCCTGTTTTGGCTGAATATCTGCTTTAAGTGCTGATAATGCATAGGCCATCAATACAATTTAGCAAAGTCATAAAATATGCATTAATGGCTGTATGTGAAGGACATCTCCTATGTGTACACACACACACACACACACACACACACACACACACACACACACACACACCCTTTGTTCCTTACCTAATCCAAAGATGTTATGTGATCCTATCTCGCCTACATTCTGAACTGATGGGTTCGGCACGCTTATGCTATAGAGCGAGGCCTCTAATTGGCTGAGCTATCTTTATCCCAGGATGCACCACCACTAATCCCCCAGATCTCGTTTGCTGCTAACAAGCTTAGACGTGGTCTCAACATTGGCTGGGCTAAGTACTATTTATTTAGGCTTTTCCTGTCACAAATTTCCTTACTTTGAACCCAAAAGCTGTTTTAACAGCTATTGTTGTCATATTAGTGTGATTGGTGAATTTCAGTTGAAAAATTCGTAATTTTTTTAGTCAGGGAAGGTTTCCCGTTTTAGTTAGAGGGGCCTTCCCCTGTTGCTTTGCTGCTTATATATCTTTCTTGGGTCAAGCACCCGTTTAAGTTAGAGGGTCTTGACTCTCTTTATCTTTTTTGTCTGTTTAACTGTTTAGTGTAAAAAAATATATATATATATATATATATATTATAATTTTGTTAAAGTTGTTTAATTTAACTTTACCTTTTGACTAAGTAGTGTTTTTTCACTTAGATAGGTTATGTGGTAAAGCAGTTATGTCTAAAGAACACAAACCCTCCGGGTTTAAGAAATGCACGAGGTGTGGTTTTAAAATGTCCATAACGGACGACCACTCCTCGTGCGTCTATTGCTTAGGTGCTAAGCACCTACAAGAGTCGTGTAGTGTGTGCCACGCATTCTCTTCTAGAGTCCTCCAGGAGAGGAAGAACAAATTAATCCTCAAGGGATTAATCAAGCCTTCCTTCGAGGAGGCTTTATCTTCCTCTCCGTCTCCTTCTAAAAAGAAGAAAGCGTTGGCTCCGACCAGTCAGTCGGAACCGATCGCAAAAAAATCTAAGCAGACTTCTCCATCGGCTCCACGGACTTGGGCCGAGGTCGAACGGTCTGCCTCGATGCCTCCAGCCTCGACCCCTCTGGTTTCGGAGCCGAGGTCTGGGGCATTGAGAGACGGGTCACCCTCACCGGCTCCACTGATATTGGAGCCGATAAGGGTACCGGCTCAGACTCTTCCCCTCGGGCGAAGTCCTTATCGGCACCGAGGAAATTTCCTGAAACCTTCCTCAGAGCCGATAGTTGTTGAGTCCTTCGAGCCGGTCCCGAGCCCTTCGGAACCGATGGAGAAATCGGTTCGGGCCCGATCGGTATCCTCTAGATCATCCAAGATGTCTGATTCGGACATCGACAGGGTGCTCTTTCGACTCTTCCAGTCTCCGGTGTTCCAAAAGCTAGTTTCGCTCCAGCCCATTCGGCGAGCCGATGGTCCACTCCCCTACTGTGGTTCCTCCTCCAACAGCTTCGGCACCATTGGAGCCGGTGCTGGTGGAACCTGTGGAGGTGTTAGGGTCGGGCCTGACCCTTGCTCCAACTCAGGCTCTTGGGTCGGAGTTCAGTACACGGACTTCTTCTTTCAGCCCTGGGGGGGAGGCTTCGGGATTGATGCTTTCGGTCCCAGGTCTCCCTCTTGGTGCGGCGGAGGCGGGAGTGCCGTACACTGTCGTGGCCACGGAGGTGGGACCCTCCCAGGATTCTGGTGGTCCCGCCTTCAGGGCTATGAGGAGTGCATTAGCCAAATCTTCCTTGGCTACCTCCACGGTTTCCCCAGCTCCTTCCCTGCATATGGAAACTGGGTCGTTGGCAGTCCCCCTGTCCTTAGACAGCGGAGCCCCAGGGCCTCAGGTTACCCCCGCTGGGGTTTCTCCCCCTCCTGGAGGTCCTTCTGAAGCCTCTTCGGAAGAACCCCCCAGGAAAAGATCATGCAAGAGGAAGCACGTTGACTCCCCTGATGAGTCTCTGACATCCGACACTGATCTCGATGATGCAGAGGGGTCCCCTAAGTCATCCTCGGATGATGTCTCCTTTGCAGGCATCCTGGAAGCCCTAAAACAACGAGGCGGCTGGCAGTCCAAACCTCCCTCTGCTGATGAGTCGGTGTTCCTGAAGGCCTTCGGGTCTCAGCCCTCCACCTCCTGGGTGTCTCCGCCCTTCGACGAGCTCTTGGATTTGATCTGTCGAAGGGCGTGGGAACACCCAGACTCTGTGGAACCGGTGCCTGCTCGTCCGAACAAATTTCTCTCGGCACCCCCTGACAGAGAGTTCCTAACTAAAGGTGTGGCTGTAGATGCTTTGGTGGTGGCATCTGTTACCCAGCAAGATGTAGCAGAGGCTTCTACGTCTGTCCATCCTCCTAATAAGGAGTCTAGGAGCATGGATCGGTACGGAAAGCGCACCCTTAGTTCAGCGTCCTTTACACTGAGGTCCTTGAACTACCTTACTCACTTTACCAGGTTTCAGAGGGATCTGATTAAGGAGCTATCCGATACCCTCTTGGGTAACCTGCCTGAGGAGCTGGCCCAGACGGTTGGCTCTCAGCTGGCTACAATGTCGTCCATTTTGAACTCGTCCATGAGGCTCATTTCTTATGCGGCCGAAGGGGCGAGTAGAGCGGCGAGTACAGGCATTGCTCTACGGAGACAAGCCTGGCTCCATCTGTGTCATTTCGTGGAGGACTTTAAGTCTTCATTTGCCGACGCCCCCTTTGATGGGTCCTCCCTGTTTGGACCCAAGGTAAAGGACACACTAACCCGCTGTGAACAGGAGGGTAAGACTCTGACTGCCGGGGCACGATTTTCCACTCCCTTCGGCCTTATCCCAAGGCTAAAAGAGGAGGGAAAATGTGGTTCCGTAGATCTCAGAAGCCTTACCCCTCTCAGCAGGAGGGTTCCCCTTCCAGAGGCAGAGGAGGGGGAAATTCATCCGGAAGACGCCGTCCCAGAGGCGGCAGAGGCCCTTGCAACACTGGAGACCACGAGTCCTTTCGTGGCTCTTCAGCCTTTCATAGTCCCTGAGGGATTGCCCGGCTGTGCTGCTCCGGAGCCAGTCGGGGTCGTCGAAGCACCTAAAGGCCTGGGAAGGTATCACTCAGGACCGATGGGTGCTTCGGATTATCGCCGGAGGTTACTCCATCCCATTCTCTCACCCCCCCCTCAGTCCAAAAGAATCCCGGACCCGCCACCCAGTCAATGGGATACCGCAGCCTCAGAAGTTTCAAAGCTGCTCCAAAAAGGAGTCATCCAACTGGTCCCCGCAGACCAGATTGGATTAGGGACTTACTCAAGATTCTTTTTGGTGCCAAAAGACTGGGACTTGAGGCCCATTTTGGACCTCAGCATCCTAAACCGTTCAGTCAGAAAGTCCAAGTTCCGAATGGTCACCCTACAAACCATTCTCCCATTGCTGGAGAAAGGTGTTTGGATGTGCTCCATAGATCTCAAGGATGCTTATTATCATATCATGGTACATCAAGCGTCCAGGAGACACCTGCACTTCAGCCTAGGAGGCAGTCATTTTCAGTTCCGTGCGCTGCCCTTTGGTCTCACCACAGCCCCCAGGGTGTTCACCAAGTGTTTGGCAGTCATGACTGCTCACCTGAGAAGTCTAGGATTCCAGGTGTTTCTGTATCTAGACGACTGGCTCCTAACTGCCACCTCCAAGCATCTACTTCTGCGGAGCCTACAAGCCACTATATCACTGGGCAATTCCCTTGGAATCACCTTCAATTGGCCAAAGTCTGTGTTGCTGCCATCTCAACGAATAAGATTCATAGGGGTAGAGATAGACTCAAACCAAATGCGGGTCTATCTACCTACAGACAGGATACAAACCATACAGGCTCAAGTTCGAGCCTTACTTCCCAGATCCAAAGCCCCAGCCAGAATGGTTCTGCAGCTATTGGGATCCATGTCCGCCACGGTTCTTCTAGTCCCCTTGGCAAGGTTGCACATGAAAATTCTCCAGTGGCTTCTCTCAGCTCAGTGGTCCTTTCAGGAACTTCCCCTCAGTCACCTTGTATGGATCATGGAATCTTGCAGATGGGACCTTCGCTGGTGGCTAGTGCCCTCCAACTTGAATCAGGGATGACCCTTTGTTCTACCTCCTCCGGCAGCCACTTTGACCACGGACGCCTCCCAGACGGGCTGGGGGGGGTATTCCCTGGGCAGGTCAGTCCAAGGCAAATGGCATCCGGAAGAGACTTTGCTTCATATCAACATCTTGGAAATGAGGGCAGTACTTCTGTCCCTTCAAGCCCTTCACGATTATCTCCCTCAGGGCGTAATTGCTGTTCACTCAGACAACATGTCAGTTGTTTGGTACCTGAACAAACAGGGAGGGACCAGATCCTACCCTCTTTGCAGAGAAGCCATGAGAGTTTGGGAATGGACAGTCTCGACCAAACACTTCCTAGTGGCTAATCACATACCGGGCAAGTCCAATGTGATAGGCGACAGATTGAGCAGGACCATCCTCTCTCCTCATGAATGGTCTCTGAATATGACAGTTGCAAGTCAGATTTTCAGCGAATGGGGAGTTCCGTGTTGCGACCTCTTCGCGACTCCTCTGAATGCGAAGTGCAAAGAATTCTTCTCCCTAACCCCGGCTCCGGGGAAGAGCCCCATGGACGCATTAGACCATCCTTGGCCCACCGGCTTGCTTTATGTTCCTCTCCTTCCCAAAGGGTTTCAAAAGGCATCTCTCTTGGGGAGCAAAATGATCTTAATTGCTCCTTACTGGCCTCATCAAGTGTGGTTCCCCTATCTTCGGAAACATGCCCTGGAAGATCCATGGTTCCTGGATCAGATTCCAGACCTACTGGTTCATCAGTCGGGTCTATTCCACCAGTCCCTACACACCTTAAAATTGACGGCTTGGCTACTCCTCTTCCGACGATAGTCAGGAGTCATACATTGAATCCAGATGTTGTACACATATTATCTTCGGCCCATAAGTCTGCTACAAAGAAACTGTATTCTAGCAAATGGAAAAGATTTGCTATTTGGGCTCAACTCCGGGGCCTGGACCCCATTTCTATTCCCGTGGCAGAAGTACTAAAATTTCTGACCTCTATTTTCAATCAAGGCTCTTCAGTTTCTACCATCAAGGTACAATTGGCAGCAATTTCTAATTTTCACGAATCCATAGACCCACCTTTAATGAGCAACAGATTGTGTAAGACCTTCTTGAAAGGTGCTGCTCTATTAAGACCTCCGATTTCTCATCCTGCACCTCCATGGTATCTCGATATAGTGTTACGCGCCTTGACTTCTTTCCCCTTTGAACTGGCAGCTACATGTGATCTAAAGTTTCTATCATGGAAGACAGCTTTTCTGGTGGCGATTACTTCTGCCAGAAGAGTTTCAGAGCTTCAAGCTTTGTCAGTGAAACCCCAGTACTTGGTTTTTCATAAAGACAGAGTATCCCTCAGACCAAATCCTTCCTTTGTCCCTAAAGTTTGTTCTACTTTCTGCTTACAACAATCGTTAGAGCTTCCAGTGTTTTTCCCAAAATACTCTAACAAAGCGGAGTTCATATTCCATACACTAGATGTCCACAGACAGTTACGTTTTTATTTAGACAGGACCAAACAAACAAGGAAAACAGATCAGTTGTTTGTATCCTTTGCAGATAACAAATTGGGCAACGCTGTCACAAAGGTCACTATTGCCAAATGGATCAGGGACTGTATTACTCAAGCTTATATTTATTCTAACAAAGAGCTTACCACCTCTGTCAAGGCTCATTCTACAAGGGCTATGGCTACTTCGATAGCATTTCATTCTAAGCTGGCTATTAGTGACATTTGTGCTGCGGCTACATGGTCTTCCCTGCACACCTTCATTTCCCACTACAAATTAGATGTGGCATCTAGAGGACGAGCTTCATTTGGTTCCACAGTGCTCAGGAGTGTTTTCCAATGAGCCACCCGGGATTTAGGTGCTAGGGACGCTGTCCCATCAGTTCAGAATGTAGGCGAGATAGGATCACATAACATCTTTTAGTTATGTACTCACCATAACTTCAGATGTTTGGGATCCATCTCGCCTACATTCCTAATAACCCACCCTCCTTCCCCCTTCCTTGGAGATCAGAGGATATCAGAAGGTCCGAATCCTGTTGTTTCATCTTGAAACATCTAACAATGTTATATAATCAAGTTGTGCATGTGTGCATGAATGCGGACAAACAAGATCTGGGGGATTAGTGGTGGTGCATCCTGGGATAAAGATAGCTCAGCCAATTAGAGGCCTCGCTCTATAGCATAAGCGTGCTGAGTCGGAGCCGAGGGATCGGCTCCGAACCCATCAGTTCAGAATGTAGGCGAGATGGATCCCAAACATCTGAAGTTATGGTGAGTACATAACTAAAAGTTATTTCCAAAACAGCAGCGGATTTACCATACAGCAGAAGATCCATTAAGTCGCTATGGCAGCAGCATCAAAGCAAAGCCCTTCTCTCCACTCGGCAGCAGCACCAAAGTCATTTTGGCTAGGCTAAAGCAAATCCAGCAACTCTTCCCTTGGCAGCAACAGTTAGTTCAAATCAAAACACTTCCCGCCTGCTTCTCTCGGCTTGGCGACAGCAACAGTTAGTTAAAACACTTCCCTGCCTGCTTCTTTCAGCAGCTACTGCTCGCAGCCAGCCAGAAATGATGACGTGAGCTCCTTGAGCTCAGTTCCGACTAGTTGGTAGTGCTGACGGAGCTGACGTCATCGCGCACGAGATGACATCAGCTCCGACAGCACAAAAATTAAAAAAATAAAAAAACAAAAGCAAAGAAATCGGAAATGAAGGGGTGCCACTTGGGAATCGTGGCACCCCTTCATTTGGACCCCAAAACTCAGTAAAAAACAAGTAATTCCGAATGGTTGGGAGGTCTGATGTGGACATATATCTTTTAGTTAATCTACCATTTCTAGCTACACATGTATGGCCATATATATATATATATATATATATATATATATATATATATATATATATATATATCTGCTTACATATATATATATATATATATAGCTATGTCCATATATACCTACATAGATATATATCTGCATACATATATGTAACTTGTGTATATGTGGACATATAGGTGTAGACATATATATATATGTCGATGTAGGCATTTGCATGTATATATGTTCATATATATTTATATGGTACATCACTTTTTCTATGGTGTGCAGAGTCCTGGGTTTGAGCTTTGCCAAGGCTGTTTATTTTGTTGCTGGGCAGAACACGGGCCATTGGATACAGAGTGATTAAGGCACTTTAAAGCAGTTGTAAGCGGGTTTGCGCAGAGGTTAGCACTGCTAACTTCCGGTTACAATTTCTTATACTCAGTTAGCTGCTAAATTGCTTAAGCTGTGTAGGCATTGCTTACCCCTGCACAAACAGGCTTAAACCCACTTACTGCTGCTTAAAAGTGCTTACTGCCACTTACCCCGTGCTAATTTCTTTAAAAGAAAAGAAAAAGGGGATGATAGGAAAGTGCTGAAAAATGGGGCACAAAGAGGGAAAGACAGTAGGGAAAATAGCCAAGCATGTGCAGGAAGGATGTAGGGAAGGTCCATAGCTGCCCATTTCATCTACAGCAACAGCTGCACATATATGCTGCATTTGGAGGTAGATTTGGGCATGCAAACCCCTGGAAGAGGTGTGAGGACAACTGTAATAAGTTGTGACACCAATTAGACTGGATTACATGTGTCCAGTGGACACATGTGTGAAATGGACAACTATATATGGGGCAAGATTTTTTTGTGGGAACAGATTGCCCTTTTTTTTTAGGTGAGAGTGGGATGTTAGGGAGGGGTAGTAGGTATATTTGGGGAGGTAGGTTGGGTAGGTAAACAGACAAGACAAACAAGATGCATACAGGGGTGGTATATGATATATGTGGGGGTAAACACTTTGATGGGGAGGGTTGTTGGGATATCAGAAGCCCACAAGCCCCCTAGTGGTAACAGTGGGACTGAAGTCCTACCCATGGGCAGTCACCACTGCACCTTCACAGCCCCAAAGGTGGCTGTGCTGGTGGCTGAGTCTCAGAGCCAGGCTGACTCTCTAATCATGACATGTGGCCCTTGAGCTGGCATAGAACATCACCAAACTGCTCATTGATCGCTCTACGCACCACGACCCCAACCTGGCGATGGGTGACAGGTGCCTGTCCATGCCCACTCCCAGTGGGTGGGATGAGCCCCATCCCATAAGGCGGTTCCACCCAAAGGTGGTACAGGACCAACGGACAGGGAGGTCCCGGGTTGGGCCCCAGACATGCTGGTGCCCGGTTCCATGGCCAGCTGAGGTGGGACAGGTGAGTCACTGGGACTGGCTTTCCCAAGCATGCTATAGTGTTTAGATTACATCATCATTTGTTGGTTAGTAATAGTCAGCACATTCCAGGGTTAGGTAGAACAGCATGCATAGATATTCCCATTAACCCAGACACCAGATATGGAAGAGGTGCATAGCAAACAGAACACATGCATATATGAGACCGCAGTGGTAATAAGAACAGCATTCAGGTACATTGATGGCACCATGCCACCAATGCTGGAATTATTCAATATAGCACATGCATGGGAACCATGAAAATATTCATCAAACAAATGGACATTATCAGAGTCATTACATACCAGTTGGGGTAGGTATGTTGATTATTGTTGGAGATATGGTGGAGGGAGAGAAAGATGTCAATTAACAACTAATATATTCCTGTAGTCCACATTACTTTCATAGTCAGTGCTGTTATCTGTACCTTACAAGTCTTACTTCACTACCCTATAGTCTTAGTTTGGTCAGTGATATGGCTGTCGTCATCATTACACATGAACCAGATTTACTGCAGTACACACCTCTTACCTGGTATACCTGTGGAGGGAATGTTTGTTAACACCAACTACACATACTCCTGGATTCCAGGTTGTTGCTTTGCACATAGCTATCCAACTCTTTCTGCACAGACTCTGGCCATGTGTTGACCACATGCTGGTGTGCTGGGACATATCTAGAATATTGCCCTCTTCCACCTTTAGTGACCTGACACACACGTATACATGCTTTCCTACACAGTTATATTATGTAGCACAGTGTGGGTGACAACACTCACAATTCCCTACAATACCAGAGTGAACAGTACCAGTACAGGTTATAATGGTCTGTATTTCTCAGCACAGTGTTCATATCCAATGTACCTGTGGGAGCAATGTTTGTAAGCACTACCTGACTGTTGCCACACAAAGTTCCAGATTACACATTAATATTATGTACATACATCTCAATCTGTTACTGTAAACACTCTGGTCACAGCTTGACAACATGGGAGTGTAGATAGGACATACTTGAAATATTGATCTCCTAACAGTTTCAGGGGTTGCTACAGTGACAGATGTGTTCTCATGATGTTTGACAATCACTTGCATTCCCTGTTTGCTGGCTACACATTTGTCATCTTTCCACAGACTTACCAGGGGGACAGGGGGGCAGGCATCAGATATGGGTGTATATACTGGACATTCTGTCATCTGTACAGTTCTGGGGTATGAATCTGTATGCAGTCTAATTCCACTCCCAGGATTCAGACCATGGCTCTGTCTGCTACAACTTAAACACTGTCCATCACAGTTGTGTCTGCTATATACATATTGCTGTATATCTCCAATTTGCTTTCTGTCTTATTAATCCCCCTGTGCTTATGCATTCTGACCTTGTATAACAACACTCTTATACAGAATACCTAGACAGTTATCTGTTGTAGGACAGTGTGTGTGACAGTGATGTGTAATACCTCATTATTCAGAGCAAATGCATATCATTCTTGTATTTCTGGCCACAGTGTTGGTATCTGACAGACCTGTGGGAGGAATGTTTATTAGCACTACCGGAATGTTCAAACACACAGTACCAATCCCCACATTACTATTATGCCCATACATCTCACTCTGTTACTGTACACACTCTGACCACAGCTTGACAAGTTGGGGTGTAAATGGGACATACATGGCTTATTATTCACATAAGGTATTGGGGAGTTGCTTGTGTGCCAGCTTTGTTCTCATAGCTGTGTGTCAATCAGTTGTATTTCCTGTTAGCTGCCTATACATCTGGGATCATCCAACTGATTTCCCAGGAGGACAGTTTGATAGGTAATGGATATGGGCCACATTACTAGACATTCTGGACATATCTGTACAGTTGTGGGGAATGATTCTGTATGCAGACTACTATCACTGGCAGGATTCGAACCGTGGCTGTATGTGCTAAAAAGAACAACAGTTCACATCTGAGTTGCATGTGCTATACAGGCATTCCTACACATTCAATTTATGGTGCACAGTGTGGGTAACAGTGCTTAATACAACAGTACTATTACATGATTGCAAATCTACATTACCATATGATACCAGAATATACACATGCAGTCCAGCAGTTAGACCTGTTTTGTCAGGATATTACACTTTTATTGGCATACAAACAATATGAGACTCTTCCTGCCATATTCTCTAGTGTATGCAGTACTTGCCTTGAACAATACAGGTTTTATACATGCAATTAATTTACTGCTATTATAGTTTTATTTCCTATGACAGTAAATGCATGTGTATTAGTGACCTGCCTCGCATCGCAACCTTGCCAGGCGACAGATGTGGGCCTCCTGGTTCATGGCCCACTCCACTGTAGCTGTGGAGGACATAAGAGGAATATTTAGCCATACCTATCCATGATATACCTGAGCTAGCAATTATTACACACATTCTGGGGTGATACTTACACACAGCTGAAACATCCCCTGCCACTCTAGCCTCTTGGAGCCACTCCTCCAAGAGGTCCCCCTTACGCTGCTTCAGGTCGGCATTGTGGTGCCTGACCTGCTCACCAGTACGGCATATGCCAGTGGCACTGGTGAGGTCATGGGCAAGATGGCCCCAGGCCTCCGCCTTATATAGGGAGCCCTGGTACTGGCCCTGCAGCGGTCTCTGAGCATGGTCTTTGACAAGGACTCCTGCCATGACCTTGGACTCCTGGATGCACCAGTGCTGTGCCCAAAAGCGCACACCTTCTCCCCTTACTGCCATAGTGCCTGGAAGGGGAAGCTACAACCAGTTATGAGATGTATTCCCATCTTTTGGGTTTAAGTAGGGCCGATTTCCCACACTTTTCCATGATTGGCTGGTTTTGAAATGACAGAGCTATGGGCAAACCTGCTTACATAAGGATGGCATTGTTTAAAGGGGTATACCACTGGGCACAATGAGTTAACTGGTCTCCATATTGCTTACACCTCTTATGCTGGCCTGTGCAATGCTTAGCATTGTTTACATTACACTCCTTTTTGGCACTGATTTCTTATTCATTACATCTTATATATCTGCCTGGTGTCCATGATTAATGTGTATGTACAGTCTATGGGGTCCTTGTGTTTTACTGAGGACTTCAACACTCTATTACAATTACACCTTACTTCTGGGCTTACTGCTGTACTCCAGTTCACATATTTATGTTATGTAGTGGGTTATGGTACATATGACTGTATACTGATTCCTTTCACAGGTTAAGTTTGGTTATACTATGGTGAAGACTTGTTTGCTACTACCTCATTCGTTTGTACTTCTGTGATGGCTTGGTGGCTAACTACTGGGTCTATGGTATATAGGGTCCTGAGTTCGACACTTGCATGGCTGTTTATTTTGTTGATGGGCAGAACAAGGGCCATTGGATACAAAGTGATTAAGGCACTTTTGAGCAGTTGTAAGCAGGTTTGCATGATGGTAAGCATCTGCTTACACAGTGTTAGCTTTAGAATTGCTTAACCAGTGTGGGCATTGCTTACCGCTGCACAAACGGGCTTAAGTCCATTTACTAGTGCTTAAATATGCTTACTACTACTTATTTGTGCTTACACCTGCTTACTAGTGCCTTATTCATTATGACACTGACACCTCACATGTGCATTTACTGCAGTACTCCAGTTCATAAAAATATGTTCTTTAGTGAGTTATGCAACATAAATATTACTCATAACATGCTTTGCCATGTAAAATGTAATGTGCTGCAGTGGGACTCAAGCCATGACTGCCTGCTCGTAAGGCAAATGCTCTGCTCACTACACTATTGCTATACTGCTTCATTTGCGTGTATCTTCCTTGTTATCCTCTTCAGCCATTTAAGCTGCATTAACCGTAGTTAAGCGATGGGCATACCCACGCACCTATAGTTAGCTTTAATTGGATTTAAAAAAAAAAATTAATGGGTTTCTTCATTTTATTTATATATGCTGTTGCTATTGTACACAAGGGGGACTGTTGGTGGGGATATGCGGTCACCTGTGAGTGGTCTCGCTCATTGCATACCCCTTTCTGCTATCCTACATTGTGGGGATGTACTTATTCTGAGGGCTCTACTCTCAGACACACCCCCTGCACTCTTACATGCTCCATGTAAGCCTAGGAGCTTGGGCAGCGCGCATCACTGCTGCTCTTAAATGGTTGCTTCCATGCAGGACTAAGCTAGTCCTGTATGGAAGATTAGTAAATCTTTGGGAATGTCTTGTGACATAGAAGGCCAAAATACTAGTCCTCTCACCTTCTTTTGGTAGAGTTGGTACCTGGCTGACCAGGATGCAAAATAGTAATGTACTCTGGTTACAAGGACTTTGCAACAGTTACTTTCTGCTACCTTTCTCAGACAAAATCTCATCTCTGTATTGGAAATAAGGTTGCACCTCTTGAGGTAAACTAGACTGCTTTGATGGCCATCCTTGATTGATAAAATGGTTGAGACTTTGTAAAACCTGATCTGTTGTTGTGTGATCTCTCAGATCTTCAAGATGTGTGGAAGAAAACTTTCTCATGTCCATGACTTCAAAATCAAGGTTCTCTTTCTCATGCTGTTCTGTGGTGTTTCTTGGTGATCTGGATAATGTATCAGCAAGATAAAGAAGTTTCCCTTTCCTGTAGACAAGATTGAAATTATACTTTTGCAAATCTCAGCATCATACGTTGCAGTCTGGCTGGAGCTAAACATATAGGCTTTCTCAAGATAGTGACTAGACGTTGGTTGTCTGCTTTGATCTGGGTAGGTCTACTATAAACATAATCATGGAACTTCAAACATGCAAACACAGTTGCCAAAAGCTCTTTCTTGATCTGAGCATACTGCATCTCAGTCTGGGTAAGAGTTCGCAATGCATAGGCAACAGGTTGATCCTCTTACAGAATGACTGCACCAAGACCAAATTTTGAAGCATCACAAGAAAGTGTAACTGGTTTGTGAATATCATAATATCTGAGATTTGGTGGACTAACAATTCTCTGTTTCAGGATTTCAAATGGTCTTTGGTGTTGCTCTAACCAAGACTAGGATAGATCTTTATGTGTCAGCTCTCTAAGCGGTGCTGAAAGTTGGCTTAAGTCTGGAATGAACTTGCATAGGTAGTTGACCATACCAAGAAAATGTTGCAAGGCTTAAACCTTGTCTGGAGCTGGCATCTTGATAATGGCTGTTTGTTTAGAAAGGTCTGGTTGTAGGCCTGTACTAGTAAATAAATGATCAACATAAATAACTTCTTGTAGCCTGAATATGCCTTTGTGTGGATTGATCTTACAATTCACTTGGCGTGCCATTTTTAGAACTTTTCTGAGGTTTATGTGATATTCTGCTTCACCATTATCTCCTACTAGTATGCCGTCTACTCTAATAGCACAAGGATACCCAGAAAAAATGTCTTCCATTGCATGTTGACAGACTTCACTTGCAGAATTTATCCCAAATGGCATTCTCTGAAATCTGTACCTGTGAAACTAAGTACTGAATGTAGAGAGCAATGAGGATTTCTTGTCAAGCTGAATTTGCCATAATGAACTCTTTGCATCTAAGACAGAAGAAATAGTGGCATTTAGTATCAAGGCTGACACTTCTTTGACTATGAGGTCTTTTTTAGCACTTTGTTCAAATCTCATGGATCAATAGATATTCTGAAATCATCTGAGTTTTTCTTATGAGCTATCACCATACAAGATACCCACTCAGTTGGAGTTTCAACTGGACAAATCTCACCTTGCCACACCATTTTATCTAGTTCTGCTTTGACTCTGTCCTGCATGGCTACTGGAACTTTATGTGCTGGCCTGATAACTGGACTGACCTTTGGGTCTAACGTCATGGAGTACACAAATGGAAGTTTGCCTAGTTTGTCTTTGAAAAGATCAGCATAAGTGAAAAAAATGTACTGGGCAAAATTAGAGTAGTGGTCTTTTAAGCTAACTTGGTTGACTTCCTTATTAAATGAAAGCAGTCCCATTTTTAAATTGTCTCTGAGCCCTAATAATGACTGGATGTGCTTTTTGATCACATAGAATAACAAGTCGTAGCTTCTTCCAGCAGAGTAACATGAAAACACTACTGAGCCTTTCTTTTTGAATTTCTTCACCTCCATAAGCAACAAGCTTTGCACACCTTGCCAAATCAAATCTTTCACCATGACACACTTTAGCCATACCTCTCAACCTCTTAGCCCAAGAAATCTGGACAAAGCCTTGCATAATGGGACAAAGGCCCAAAAATAGGGACAGATTTTAAATATTGCTCTTATAAACTTAGAAAGTAGATAGAATAACAGAGTGTGTGTTAAAATGCATTTTCTAAATGATATGAAGTCTGAAACTCAAATTTGTGTCATTATTTAGTGATTTCATACCTTGGATCATCCCAGTAATTTGCCAGAAACCCACATATTTTATGAGGAATAGACCAAAATTCTGAGGCAAAAATCTGGAAATTCTGCAAAATTATATACAGTTGAGAGGTATGACTCTAGCAAATGTTTTTGCTGACATGACATTGCATTTGGAACTTTGAGCTCTGCGGGTTTGCTATTTATTTGAATGGTACAAAATACTTCATTCTTTGGCCTTAAATCTACTGCGTTGGCTGTATCATGAAGCACTGACACACCATCAACATAAAGAGTAGGGTTGTCACTGTCTAATAGATCAACTCATTTCTTAAAATGATCCCTTTTAATAAAAGAATGTGGGCTTTTTGATTTACAAAACCTTTTGAAATTATTCCATTTATTGCATTTGTGGCATTGTTGAACAAAAGCTAAACATTTTTCCATTTTAGATTCATGACTTTCATGACAATTACAGCAGTTGACAATGAAACTAGGTTGGGGCCATGCTTTGAGTTTGCTGACTCACTCTTATGCTTAACTAACACTGTATGAAATCTAGAATTTACTGGATAATTCTGGGATTTACCAATTAATGCTGCAGGGGCTACGATTGCTACCATGTGCTTGGGCCTGTTTCTTTTAACTACATGCTGCATACTATCAACATGAGCTTTGCCACTGTGCCTTCTAGAGCTGTTCTCATTTGTCAGTATATCTGTGTGCTTTTCTGTGAGCGCATATAGCTAACAAATCTCAGTGGCCTTATTCAAAGTTAAATCACTGTCATGTAGCAAAATCTTTCTCACAGCTTCATCTTTAATACCACACACGTCTGTCCTTTATCAACTCATCCCTTAAATTACCAAATCTGCCTGTTTTAGCCTTATTAAGTCAGTTATATATGCAGCACAAGTTTCTCTAGGCTTTTGATCCTTTGTGTAAAACACGTGCCTTTCCATTGTAACCTTTGTCTGGGGATTACACATTTCACTAAAGTTACATGTTAAGCACTCTGGTTCCTCCTTTGACTCAGCCGATACAACAGTATGATAGTTTTCCCCCTCTCCTGTATAGATGACAGGTGCATACACAAATGAACGCTTTCTTTCTATGGCTTCTGACCCAGCTAAATTAAGTAGAATGAATACTTTTGTATGGTCATCTTTATCAGAAAATGCAGCCTGTATGAAAATGTCATACTCTTGCTCAAACACTCTCTAGTTCTCAGAAATATTACTGTCAAACACAAGTGCACTGTTTTTTCGAAATCCATCTGCCATGCCCACAAAGTATGTACAAACAAACTGAAAATATGGCCCTTGTAATTATGCATGAACAAACAGTTCTGTGAGCTTGTAACAACATTGAAATGCACAATAACCTCTGAAATACTGTACTTTGCAAAATATCCTCTGTAATGGCTGTACTTTGTGAAATAACTTTACTGTAACACTGTATAAACATTTGAACACTTTATATACTTCTCATGGGTTTATATTATATCATCGAACACTTAAAAAAATGAACGATGAATAATCGACCCCATGTAAGCGAAAGCTTACAATCTCAAAAGCTCAGAACAGCAATTTTTTTCTCAGGGAAAAAAAATTGTTGTTCCAAAAAAAAAAAAAAGAAAGAAAGAAAAAAAAAAAGAAAAAAAGAATTGAAAGAATACATAAAGTGGGGGGCTTTGCTCCCCCACCCCCCTACTTAAATATATCAACTCCGAGATCTCACTACAGTGCCGAAAACAGCAAAGTAATGGAAGCAGCCAAACAAATTCTTTCCCTGGGAAAGAATTCACTTATAAGCCACTTCGCTATTTTGCCTTTTCGTTGTTTTAAGTTCGACCAAGACGCATTCGATAGAATGTGTCTTTGGCCATCTAATAGGAACCCCTTCTGATAACTCGAATATCTTTGGTTAATATGAAAAATACGTGCTTTGTGAAAATGTGGTTGTTTCACCTTATTTTATTCATTTTATGCAATTTGGATTTATTTCAAACATTCTCTGTAGTAATCTGAATATTTTTATTAATATTATAAATATTGGTTTATGTAAATATCATTTAGAGTATTCTGTATGCCTTGTTTCATATTTTGTGAATAAGAAATAGTGCTGACAAGTTTTAATATCTAAAATTCATTTCTGACCTGTTTTGCGAACTATGCACATTTTAGGGATGATTTACAGTTGTATATGCCTCCAGTCCCAAGCAAGTGCCTTAAGTCGTTTTAGCCATTCCGCCTCTAACTTCATGCCCTTTAGATATGGCTCTTCTGGTACCACATCCTCTTAGACATGCCATTTCTGACACCATGTCCTTTTAGACATGCAACTTCTGACACCATGTCACTCATCTCTTTCTAACATAGAAGACAAGCAGACAATACATAGAAACACATCAGGATGAATAGCAGCATCATAAAATACAAACAAACTGGTTAACAAACAGACCTTACATACATAAATGCTTACATCTTAACAGCTTACTACAAAATGGCATTCAGACTTGCACATGCTCAGTATTTATACATTTGTGCAAGCCCTTAGACAGCTTCTTAAAGGTACCTACACACACATTGATATACAGCTTGGTTCACCCTCTCTGATAGAGTGAGGAGCTTGGCAGTTTGGGATAATTTTGGAGTGCAACCACTGCTCTTCCACATTAATGAAAATCTTTGGACACTATCCACAGAAGGGGTTTCAGAAATGGACTACTGAGATGATGTTCCAGGAAGGATCAAGATATGAAGGAATTATAGTTCTTAGCCTCCCTGGGACTGCATAGGAATGACACACACTGAGATGGAGACAGTAACTAGAAACAGGGAACTATGACATACTCTACTCAGTGATACAGTAGCTAGGCCATCTGGTGCCCTCACAGTCCTCTTGACTGCTGCTCCTTCATCCCAAAGCTGAATACTCAAAAAGATCTTACCAGAGTTCTGAGAAATAAGCACCCAAAGAACTCTGCTATCCTTCTGTAACTGTAGCACCTTACAGCTAAGCTCTTCTGCTCACTTTGTTACCTCTGTTTAACTCACCAGAGCAAATTATTTAGTTTAGAAAATGTTTGGATGGATGGATGGATGGATGGATGGATGGATGGATGGATGGATGGATGGATGGATGGATGCATGGATTGGTAGGTTAGCAGAAAATATTAAGCTGAGGCCTTCGGTTGTGGGATGCATGCTTTCTCATAAACTCAGCATTGAGGGTTCGAGTTTGGTATTCTAGAACATTATAGCACTGGAATTTAGAATCTGCTCTGCTGGTTTATATATCTGAGGTCTAGATTCATAAGGATTTTAACAAGAGTTTTCCAAGGTGCATCTTTCAATCCTATATATTTGCAGCTAGGACAAATCTAACTCAGACACAGCACATGTTTCCAAGTGCAGAACCTAACCACTTTTGTCAGTTACTGATCAGGGTTTAGGCTGACACAGAGAAATTATGATGCCTCTGCTACAAAATATATAGATTGTACCACACTGTCACTTAATTGTCTGAGTAACAGATCTGCTTTGAATTTGCTTCAAATTTCACTGAAGTTTGAAAGAAGTTTTCTGTTTGCAGCATATATTTGTAGGTGTAACAAACTACAAACAAGCAAATGTAGAAGTTGCCAAATATGTTTTTTTGTTCGAAATCCATCTGTTTTCCAGCCACTTTTCAGGATTCCTGGAAGACAAACCAAAATAACAAATGTTGGCCAAAAAAAATTCCTCTGCCTTACCATGTTTTCCAACCTTCTGGCTTTAAATTGTGATTAATCGAATAGTTAATTAATTAATTAATTAATTGATTAATTAATTAATTAATTACAGGATATTTAAGCGTATGCTTAACTGACTGTCCTTGGCTTTATGCATAAGTACAGAATGAATGATACTAACTGATACCAAGACTGTTGTATGTGTGAAGGAGAGTGTAAGCTACTGAGAGCGTAACCTGAAAATGCATCTGATGCAGACTGACACTATTAAATCCAGGAACATAATGCACACTCCTAAATAGATGTAGCTGCTACATAAGAATTACAAAAGGCTTTCTAACTGGCTTCTGAGTTCTAGTCCATTCGTGCATATCAACATTAGCATCTCACCTCCCAAAATTAGTGCCTGAAGACAAATCATTGAGCAGTAAATTATCACAATACATAATACAAGGTACAACGTTTTATCTAATATAGGGAAAATAAACATGACTGTAATGAAACTGGTAGATCAAAATGTCACCTGGGAATGGAGCTAAAAAGCAAACAAGAAAAGTAAGTTAAAAATGTTTAAAAGATAGGTACAGAAGCACAAAAGTTAAAATATTAAAATGTAAATAGTTGAGATGCAAGCAAATGCCAGTCAAAGCAGAATAGGTGCTATGATCATACCAGAGAATTCATAAATGTGTAAAAATCAATATATTTAACTAGAAAATAGATTTTGCAGAATAAGGATAAAATAAATATATCAACAATTAAGAAAAAAAATAGCAGCCAAAATTACCACAACCAATACTGTCACAAATAAACTGAGAATATTGTCGTAGTTAAGAATTGCAGAGCATGCTGTGTGTCCAAAACGTTATAGGTCAGCAACAACTGTCACAAAAGAAACATTAGATGTCCCAAGAAAATAGCCCTGGTAAAGTCCTCATGTTTGGAAGAACATAAAAAACAGTTACATGCTGATCATGATTCTAAAGACTAAAATCAATACTTTGAACAAATAATTTAATATAAAACTATTTAAATTGCCTTTTGAATGTGCACACAAATCTTGTTTGATGTAAACATTCATGACATGCTTAGTATACAATCTATATATATATATATTATATACTATATCCTTAGTAATAAATAATGTTTAAAATTACCAAAGTTACTGCATACCACCTCATGCAGTACAGATAAAATATATTTTATAACTTGAGAAAATGATATGCAGTATCCACAATTAGACAGAGTTACCTCTATAGATATGTATGCACATGCATATATATTTAAATATGCTAATACTTCACTTCAAATTGCATGCCATGGGAAGAACATTCTTAACACAGTCTAAGAAAACACATAATTCAGACAGATAACTCATTGACAACATCTGCATTGCTTATGTAGCATTCTGACTTGGATACATACATGTGTAATAGCAAGACAGGAGATGAAGGGGGCTAGAACCAAGACTGAGAAATCCCTTTACTACATGACTGAATGGTGGGAAAGCAGAGGGTAGTGGTAAAAGGGCAATGTCAGGAATTAGGAAAGTTAATAGTGGTGTACTGATGGGATCAATTCTAGTTCCACTTCATGTCTGTGTGCTTGATTCAGACATATCTAATGGAACAGAAAACAGGATTAACATTTTCTCTAATTACACAAATATTGCTGCAGAAATGGAAGATGTGGCAGAGTGTAAGTAAGGATTTGTAAAGTCTAATCAAGTGGGAAGAAAGGTAGCATTCAAGTTGGACTGCAGGCAGATGGAGCTAGGGGGAGGGGAATGTGGGGTTAAGTTGAGAGTGTTAAATAAATGCAGTTCCTTTGACAGAGAGGGATAAAGTCCTGACCACAACCTAGGTGGCTTGAAATTAAATAGTGGCCCCCATCTCCACTGAAGCTGGTGTTGAGGGAAAGAATTACTGAAGCTCAGCCATCTTCTCTCTCCTTAGGGGAGTTTGTGGGAGTACATGCCTGAAATACATCATCCTGTGGATGATTACCAGGTGAAAATCGGACACCCCATGGGAGGACTGTCTTCAGAGGGGGGGGGGGCGTTCCTGATAGGTTACATCACACACTGAAAGTGAGTGAGACACCCTCACTGACACGATTATATGTCCATCACGTGGCATGTTACCTGGCATTCACAAAGGAGGTAGACCACCCCGACAGCTGCATCAATGACAGCTCCTCTTAATGGAGGGAGAATAAATGGACCAGCAGGCAAATAAAAGATCTGATAGTCATCAAGAAGTGGGGCAAAAGTAACAAAAAAAAAAAAAGTAAGTACACTTATAAGGAAGTTACATACAATTATTGTCTCCTTCTGTCACCGGGTCAGAGTAAAACTTTGTAACATGATGTAATGTAGTGATCCTTCCTGTCTTACTTGCTCTGTTTCCAGCATTGTTGTAAGTTGTTCATTAAAATGTTTCCAGAACTACACACAGTACTCCAGCTGAGATCTAACCAGTGGCAAAGTGGAAGGGTGGAATTCCTTGTCCCTAGAGTCTATTCCTCCAAGTATGCATCCAGGCAACCTGTTGGTCATAAGCACAGATGTGTCACTCCATAACTGGTGATCTAGTGATGCAGTTGCCACCATCTATAGTTCTTTCACTTCATTAGCCTCTTGGAGCTCTACCTATTCTAGAATATAATTTATGCTTTGGTCATTGTTCTCCAAAAGCAATCCCTTGCATTTTTCTGTGCTGAACCTTAGCTTTCATGTCTAATAATTTTGTCCATTCCCTTAGCTCTTTTCTTAGATTTCTGCCTCCATTATCCTACATGGCTCCTGTTAGAATGTCATCTGCAACCAGACTGAACCTCTTCTTATTTCTCATCATCACATCTGACAGGAGCATGGTGTTAGTCATAAACATCAGCACCAGCCCCAGGGGTATATCAGTAGCCACTGTTCTTCTTGTAGGGTCTCTCTCGTGATCAGCATGTATGCCCTCCTTTCCAGCCATCTCATAATTCATCTGACTATTTCCATCCTGAACTGCAAACTCTTGAGCTCACAGAGTTTTTTTTTTTTTTTTTGGTGAACCAAATCAAATGTCTACAATCTAGACAGACTGTACTGTCTGGGATACAGTTATCAAGTATTGCCTCAGTTATACATCTCAACCTCTGAGTGCAAGAAATCTGAACAATGCCTGACAAAATGAGGGGTCAAAAGCCCAAAACTAGAGAAAAATTTTAAATATTTCTCTTATAAACTTGGAAATTTGCTAGAGTAACACAGTTTGTTTTAACATACATTTTAGGATTTGAAGTGGTGGCTTTAATCCTCAGATCATCCCAGGGATTTGTCAGAAAACCGCAAATTTTATGAAGAGCAGAATACAAATATAAGGCAAAAATCTGGACATTCTACAAAAAAATCTGGACAATTTAGAGGTATGGCCACAGTTAATATATTGAGGATAATAAGGGTGCACTAAAAGACCATTTTCTTACTGTGAAGCTATGCTGTTTTATCTCCTAGAGATGTTAGCAGTTCAAAATTCTACCAGCTTGTCCTTTAGGATTTTTCCATTGCCTTCTGAACCAATGAGGGCAGCAACCTGACAGGTCTGCAGTGTATGCATTTGGTCTTTCTACCCCATTTGTGCACTAGGACCATTGTAGTCTTCCCCCAATTCTCTTGTACCTCTCTACTGGCCAGTGATCTGTTGAAAACTTTCACGGAAAGCTTCATCAGTAATCTCAGTAAATGTTTCAGTGTTATGCATAGCAACTTCTCTGGGTCTGAGACATTGTCTTCTTTTAATTCTGTCCTAACCTCTGTTCCTTTTCTTTCCATCCTTAATCTCCTTTTCCATCACTTTCCTTCTCTGGCAAGTGTCCAGCTGTCACATTCATGATAGTAGAGGTGAAGAAGATGTTTAGCATGTCCTTTTACTCACTGTTCTAAGTTATGTCTTTGCATCTACTGGTCATTTCACATTTTCTCTGATTCCCTACTATATACCAAAAAATATTTTAGCTGCTTGTTTTGCCCCATGGGCTAATTCCTTTTCTACCTTGGCTTAACCATTCTTATATTGATAGTCATCCCACCTACTTTAGTCACTATACATTTTCTTTCCTGAAGAAATGTTATAATGAATGAATGAATGAATGAATGAATGAATGAATAATGTTTTTGCTTTCTTTTTCCTTTGCTCTTCCTTCTCCTTTGCCCTTTTGCGATATTTGCTAAAGCTTTTCTACAATGAACACAACTCATTTGCTCCCTTAGTTGTCTTCCAGTCCTCTAGCTATGTCATCACCCTTTCTTCTAATGGTTTACAGTCCACCCCTCAATACTCACCACTGCTGTGTTGGTATACAGGCCTTCAGGCTTGCTCTGTAATGTCAGCCTCACTATTGTGTGGCTACCGTAGACTGCCTTCCTAATGATTTTCATCTTAGTCATCATTACCTCTTGAATCCTGTTTTTGTTAGTACAAGCTTACACAGGTTTGGTGACTCCTTTATAAATTCCCTTTTCTATTTTGGACATATACTAAGATCAGGCTCTCAAATTTACCATGTTTGTATTTCCCACTACACACCTTATTCTTTCTGCCAGCCTTCCATCTTCAGGTGGTCAGTAGATAGTATCTGGACACCAGGCCTCATCTTTGTCTGTCCTACTCAGTCTGCCAGTGCTTTTAATCTCATCTGTTACTTTGCTCATGCCATCATATAAGTTGTCTTGTTTCCTCTGCCACATCTGATTTTCTTTTTGCTTCCTTATCTTAGAAAGAGTGACACTCTACCCATGACCCTATCCTTCCTTTAAACCTCATATCCAGATATTACCACATCTTGTCTTCTCTACTAATTTTCCCATGTCTGTGCAATACCTGCTATATCAACTTTCCCTTCTTAAAGGATTCCTATGGCTCCTCTATCTTACTTTGTAGGATCCTTACTTGGTATTAAGATCAACACTATAGGAACAACTGTCTTACCCAAATTACAGTACTATCTGCAGGACTCCTTTTTACATAACATACCTGAGACAGAAATGTGAAGGAGCAAGATGCAGGAAAAGAAACACATAAAACCAATGATCTGAGCCTGCTAATGAGGAGAGATCACCTGTGCAGTTTAGACGAATCAAAACAATAGCCATTTAAATGTGTTCAGTTACAGGACGGGAAGCAGCATTCAACACAACCTACAACTTATACTGTTCTTAAATATTTACAAATTTCTGCATAATGCACATTTCTTAAGATTAGGTATTATCTTGATTTTCTGGGTTGGAGCTGGCTGAACTGTAAAGGTGATAAAACCCAATTAGTATACAATCATCATCTCTTGATTCACTTTTTATAACGGAGATTTACTAAGTAAGTTAAGCAGTGCAATACAACTATTTCTATGGAATGATTTTGCAATGTGCAACTTCATCTTTTCCTTCAGTTTTATAAGGAAATTTTGTTGAAATAGTTAAATGGAATTGCAGAATCATAAGAAAATATTCACTTCAACACTGAGCCCTAAGAATAAAATATAGGTGTGTGTTTCTTGCTTCTAAGATTGAAAATTAAGAGAAGCTTAAAAGGTGCTTATTTTTTCTTTTACTTGAAAATTAATTGATTACTTAATTAATTAATTAACCCTCCCAAAAAATATATATATATACCCCTGAATCTGTTAGCTGTTTTCCTCAGAGGAATGCAGCCCTAAGTGCTTTTAGAATTGTGCAGGCCTGCATTAAACCTTTGGGTATAAGTGATGTGTCTCGGCTGGAACTGGTATGAGAGAACTGGACGGGAATACAAAAAGGAGTTTATCCAAATGGAACAGACTAGTTGTTTTGCACTGGGAGCCCTGATTGCCTTTCTATGGCTGTTGATGAGTTACTTGCCTAGGACATGCACTTCATTTTGAAATATTTCCAAAAGACTATCTTTTAATTCTGCAAGTCAGAATAATTATGTTTTTTGCTTCCATTTTTCCTAAATATTAAGTGCATTTGTCTTTCAGTATTTATTTTAAACAGTGTTGTTACTTGATATTATCCAATAAGATAATAAAATCATGTATATTAGTTAGTCACTTTAATTGACTCTCTCTCTCTCTCTCTCTATATATATATATATATATATATATATATATATGGGTTCATGTCATTTGATCGACAGTTCATTTGATCGACAGTTTTACAGTTCATTTGATCGACAGTTCATACAGTTCATTTGATCAACAAGCATTTGCCCCTTCCCCAATGTTGTGCACCCTGGAGTTGATATATATCAGGACAGCGTGGCTTCCAGCCACACTGGGGGGTAAAAGCCCCCACCTAAAATGCTTGTTGATCTTCACTGTGGAAAAATGAACTGTCGATCAAATGAACTGTTGACAACTTAGTTAGCATCACACCATATATATATATATATATATATATATATATATATATATATATTATTGTATCTGAGATGAGCTCAAGTAGCAGTTTTACTTACACATCTAAATGAAGGCACTAAAATGTTCTACACCTGTAAGACAACATATGTCTTCATGGATGGAGCCTAGTATCCCTGCTCTAGATAACGTTCTCAGATTCTTTGACTGAACTGCCTTGGGACATTCAGAGTCACTGCTTGATCCCATCTCTTAGATCAGTTTGTCAAGAGGGTCCCTACCCAGAAGATAAAGCTGCATGTAAGGAAACTCTGATGGTCACAGGGATTACAAATGCATAGAAAGCCCTCCATCATGATAAGTTCATGATCCCAGGAGGGGTACAAAGTAACTGTCTGAATCCAGTGGGGAGTCTTCTTAATCAAAGGAACAGAGTGGAGTGTATTTTAGCCATAGAACATTATTTCACTTCTTTATCCTTGCACAACTATTGGAGGGATCACGTTAGTTCATTAGTACTGACTGTATTTGACTTGTGAACATGGAGAAAACATGTAACAGTATCCCCTGGAATGCCTTTTGGGAAGTGTCACAGTAGTAGAGTCCTAGAGCTGTTGCCTGCATTTGAAGATAGAGTTTTGCCAGTGCTCTTAGTATTAAATAGAATACATACAAGTGGGCTTAGGACTACATTGAATGTTGCAGCTTCTTTCTCCCTTTCTCTCCTCTCCTATTTGTGATTTTCATGGTCAGGATATTAAAGTGCAGCCCAGCTGGTCAGAGTTTGGAGATGTGAGGGGGTACATCTTTGTTGCTGGCAGATGATACTTTTCTCTTAGTCTGAAGTGACTGTAATCTCTAGTGTGTATTGGAGTCATTTGCTTTTCAGAATGAAACAACTGGAATGAAAACTTGCAGTTTCAAATCAAACAACATATTTATCTCCCATAAAAGAGTGTATCACTCTTTGAATGTGTGAAGAAGTAGCTATCTCAGATGAAGGACTTTTAGGATTTTTGTAACTAGTTTATGAGTGAAGACAGAGCATGCTGGGAAATTGACCAATGGGTGGGTGAACTGATGGCAATACTGCAGTAGTTGTAGTAGATAATTTTTGCTTTTAATGAAGTGAAAGCAGAAGCATATGACAAACAACTCAGTTTACTGGTCTATGTGGCTCCATCCTCACCTATGGTCATGGTTTCTGGAAAGTAATCAAGAGGATGATATTTAGAAAACAGATGTTAGGAATGAGGTTCCTCTGTATGTTAGCTGGGCTTAGTCTCCATAACAGAGTAAGAAACTCAGTAAACTTGGGACATCTCAGGATAAACACTGATTTTCACTGTTAAGCAGAGTCAGCTGAGGTGGCTTGCACACCGTGTGGCTATGCTATCTGGGTATTTTCCACAAGAAGATTCCCAGGTAGAGTCTATTTGCATGGCACTCTTGGGGCAGAGCTCTATGGGCTATATCGCTCACCTTGCCTGAGAATGCATATCTGTGAACCTCTCAGCTTTTAAAATTATAGCAGAGAACCATCAAAAATATCAGAAAGTAAAAAAATCATAGGACTCAAAAACATTTCTTGCTTGTAAATGTGTGCTGTAGGGGGTGGGAGCATACTATATAAATTTGCTATCTTGGTGGGGTCACAATCTTTAAAATTAGGACTTTGTTGTGGTGTTAACATGGTGGTGCAGCGGTTAGCGTTGTCGCCTCACAGCAAAAGGCTCTCCAGTTTGATTCTTGGCTGGAATGCCTTCTGTGTGGAATCTGCATATCCTCCCTGCAGTCAAGTGAATTTAAAGACATGCAGGTAGGTGTGTGTGTGAATGGATGTGGCTTCTTTTAAGGTCGGGCTTCGGGCTGGCAACTTGATACTGTAAGAACTCACTGCCAATCATTAGCAGACCAGAGATCCACTGTGGTGACCCCTAAATGGAAAAAGCTGAAAGACAGTTGTGGTGTTAACAGATAGAGAACTACAGAGCTGCACCAGAACTGTATTGTTACTGCACCGTCATGAGTTATACTTGTTCCCTTCAGTGCAACAAAAGCTAAGCCAAGTGACCACATTTTAAAAGGAGTACACTGAGTTTGCAAGGTTTGCTGTATTGATTTCAATTCATTGATTTTTTTGTTTTTTGTTTATAATTGCAGGACTTACAGTCATGGGTCAAACAATTACAGTAGGGAGCCAGTGAAATCATTGCAAGCACTGCTGAAAAATGGAATATAATATACACAAAACCATTGTTTAACAGAGTAAATTTTGATAAACAATTTCTCCCGTGACACAACAAATATTATTTAAATTTTTTTCTTAACACATTCTTACGTTAAAAATGTAGAATGTGCCACACTTCTAGCAGCCAACATATATTTTTATATTCCTGAGCATTTTTGAAGAAATGAAAGTTAAAAAGCATAAGCCAAATAAAGGTAAATATTTTATGAGCAGTAAATGCTATGAGCAAAATGCAAAGAGCAATGTATTCAGCAAAAATATTTATGACACTAGTTAGTGCAGTCACATTCTTTTTATCAATACTGCAATATATTAAAATGTAACAAGCCAAAATGATGTTTTCTGTAAATTTACAAATTGTTTCATATCTTAGAAAATATGCAAACTGAACTGCGGTGGTGGTGCTGCGGTAGCATTGTCGCCTCACAGTAAGACGTTGTCCTGTTCGATTCTCAGCTAAAGCATCTTCTGTGTGGAGACATGCGTGAATGGGCGTACCTTTGTTGAAGGTTGTGCATCAGAGCTGGCAACTTGGCACGAAAAAATCTACTGCAATCATTAGCAGATCAGAGTTCCGCTGTGGTGACCCCTAAAAGCCGAAAGACACAACAGTGTAACGGAAAAACTGCATCATTACAAAATCATGCCTTCATATCAGTTTTAAGCAGTGATGCCACTAAAGAAGCTAAAGTCACTTTTTCCTGGTTATGTTTTCATGCCAGCAACTTCAATCCACCCTTACAAATCACCACTGAGCTGTACAGTGATCCTGTAAATCCAAGGGTACCATACTCAGTGGAAGAACAAAGCTGACCACAAGTGCCAGTAGCACCTCAGCCCCTACTCATGCAGACCAGACTGTCATCAGCAGATCTTTTTTTGTCCTTCCCTGATGGTGCTCTTGGCAGTCTGTTTTGTTTGAGAACCCTCCTTTGTTTTTCCAGCCATCAGTAAACAGGTAGCTTTTGTAATGGTAGTGTGATTGCCTTCCAGTCCATTGGAGCTAAAGCCAGAATCAGATGACTCAGTCATGAATCCACTTCAAGTTTTATTAAGGACATGATTCAAATGTAAAGGAATATGATAGTATTGCAACTTTTACCATGAGCTGCTAAGACTCATTTTCTTTTGGTACATTTTCAGAGTTATGACCTCCTGGACATCCATCTGTCTCAATGAGTTTACAACTGAGCCCATAAAAGAGAGAATATCAGATATGAAAAAACTCATATAAGAGCAATAGAGACAATGACCTTTGGGAAACTAAAGTCAGAGTCCTCTGTCCAATGTGGATCAGTTGAGAAGTGTGTTAATGTGGATTCCACAGGATAATTTGGTGACTGTTACTGCAGATAAGGAAGTCTGATCTACCCCTCTCAATTTGCAACCCCTACAAATCTCACCAGCCCAGGGCAACCTTTTAGAAAATGGATGGATGGATGGATGGATGGATGGATAAAAGGATGGATGGATGAAAATATGTTTGAATATGTAGTATATTTCCATTAAATATGCATTACATTCATTCCTTCCTCAGATCATAATTATTAAATGGATTGTCACAGATAATGGCAGCCAGACATTCTGCAGTCATAATCAAAGTACAGCTATTTCGGGTAAGGGAAGAGTAGTGAATGCAGATGAACCTGCCATGGTACAAAGGATGTGTCCTTAGGCATAAGACTTTAATAACAAATAAATGAAAAGTAAATGATAAGCCCTAACATAATATATTAATTATGCCTTAAATGTAATATTAGGTAAGACTGTCATGCCAACTGCTCTGTAAAATATGTCACCAGTTTTATTTATTTATTTAGTATTTTAGATGTTTTTTTTCCATATGCCTGCCAATCATCAAATCTCACCCAATCACCATCTACCCACGCAGCTGCCCACTCTCTGACTATCCATACCTCTACACTAGAGAACCGTATGTGGGAGAAAACCATCTGGAGGTAAATTTAGACAGGCAGCTGATAAGGTTGCTTGTGCCCTTGCTGCCATTCTGTCAGTGACAGCATTTGTGTGGCCCAACCTCACTTCTTAGATGGGTTGAATGCCTACCTATGGTACCCACGATAATGTCTCTCAGTGAGTGTATACTCACCAATGAAGGCTACCACAATGCAGAGGCTTAGTTAGCTGAAAGTCTGCCTCTGGACAGGCACTGTGACCCATCACTCCTTCAAGGGACTGTGATTCCATATGTGCTGCCTCTCTATGACCTCCCTCCCTCCTAGGACTGGTACATCCATCCTCTCTGCCAGTTCCCTCAAGGTTACAAGCTGCTAACCCAACTTGGTTAATCTGGACCATAGTCAGAACTTTATCTATGTATGCCACTGACCTGTGCTTGTTTATCCATTCATTAATCTATTCATTTATTCATTGAGGAATCAGCAAAAGCTAACAAGAAGTACGTTTACTCGTTGTTTGTTTATTTGTTATTTTTTACCTATCTTCAGGAATATCCAGTGCAATATCCATGCTTATGAGACATAATTTAGTGAAGACACTGGAAAAAAATCCCATTTTTTCCTTTCAGTTCTTGGGAAAGGAGGGGAATAAACACAGCAAATGTAGTGAAATGAAGGAGTGTAGTGGGAGCAGTGTTGTTGTTTTAGTCAAATTTGCTGCTGTGAACTGCACAAAGCGGTAGTAGTTAGAGCTAGTCGAAACCATGGAGTAGCATTCTGTTCATATTCCTACCCCATTCCTGTTCTTGTTCTCACTGGTGGAGCTGGTTATTAAGATGGTAATTTATAGCATGTGACCTCTTCCTTGCATGTTGCTGAAGAGCTGGGGATACAAAACCTTCAGCAAAAAAGCAAAGGCTTTGCCAAAATGTGTAGGATACTGCATTAGACACCACAAAGGTGGATACCAAAGTTATTTTCCATACATAGCACGGAATGGATGAACTTCAGGGTTGTATGATCCCACTAGACCAAGTCCATGTGGGCATAAGTTTCTCCATGAAGACTTCCATAGCTGGCTTATCTAGCACCCATTGCCATTCCCCAATTTGGAGCCCCTCAACTGCAAAATTACCTCAGAAGCCACCAAATCCCATTATGTGCTCTGAGGGAAAAAAGGACTGACTCTGCTTTTAAACCTTTTAGCAAGCCACAAATAGGAGAAAAGTACTACAGCACTTTATCAAGTATGGAAAAATGTTAGAGAAAGCTTAGCTGGATAAAAAGAACAGAGCATCAGTCCCTAGAATAGTAAAACTGTACTGGTAATATAGTCATAACATTTGATTAACTGCTTCACAAGCAGATATTAAATAATGAGATGTCCAGGAATAGATTTGTAAAACCCAGCTAATAAGATGAAAAGCAGTAATACTGGAGAATTAGAATAAATGACCATTTAGAAAATAATGTTAACATAGTTATAAATGGTCTATAATACTAATTAAATAAAAGCAGTGGAATATGGGTTAACAATATTCAGAGGATCATAAAGCAACCAGAAACAAAATGCAGCTATAATATAGAATAAGAGTACTTATTTTCTGAATTCTAGTATAAACCAGTGACTTAAATATGACCATCAAACAAGGACCACCTAGTAACCAGACACTGTCAAAGTAAGACAGTAAAAATTGCCATTTATCTTTAGTAATTTCAAAAATTGTATATGAATTATTAAACAGACCAGGTTTACTTAGCCCTTCTAACATATGAATTCAGCTACAATAATATCAATATATTCCTTAAAGAAGTTAGACAGAAATATAATATTAACTGGCAAGGGTTTCTGGACAGGCTTCAAATGGTGGTTCAAGGCAAACAAGAAACATGCATAGTCATCATTAAAAATTTACCTCAGAGAGCTAATAATGTTTTACTGTCAAGTAATACAGCTGTTTATAAAGTCCCAAAAAAACAACACTGGCTGACAATTTTAGCTCTGGCTAAAATACTTTAATAGACCTTCTAGCATCAAGGAACTTTCATGCTTTCCAAGGAAGTTTTACAAAGAAGCCTGAGGACACTAATCTATTAAAATTATTATAAAACTACTCAATCAATCAAGAAGTGAAAATAAGTCTCAGACATTATTGTAATATACAATAAATCTATGGACAGCAGCCATGAATGGCAACAGCTGGAAAGCTAGTATATTCCTGCAAAGATGTATAATCAAGTCCAGAGGAGTGCAATAAACAAGGAGGTCATGTTAATCAGGCTACATTTGTCCATAAGACATGTACGTTACATCTTCCATGCTTTCCTTCAAATGCTTTGTCTTTTATCAAGTTACTTGGTCGGAATACTAAACTGCTAATTCCAACAATCCAGCTTCAGTTATGCACTAGCACTGCCTGTGAGAATACTAATCCATCCCCCTGCATTAGCTATGCCAATGCAAATCTCACTCCCTGTGTTTTGCCTAGGGTCCTTCATACACACAGATTTTAATACATAAACTTTTGATAATTAAATAGCGCTCAATATCATAGTGCAAGAAAAAAGGACAATACCAAATATAATGAAGAATATAAGTCCAGATCAGGCACAGATTTTCAACCACACTCTTAATTGGAAAGTTGCTAGAATAGCAGATTCTGCATTATCACAAATGTTTCTAAAGAATGTGAAGTCTGAACTGTAAATTACTAACATTACTTAGTGACAACAATTCTCAAACATTTGCCAGAAAACCAGAAATTTTACAACAGAGAATAAAAAGAGAAAGAACGAAAGAAAAAAGGAACATGCTATGAAATCAGGGACAGACAGCCAGTATGTTAACAACTGAACTAGTGAAATATATTCACCTTTAAACCTTCCCTCACCCCTGCAAGCTGCAGAAAGCAGCAGTTATGGCCCAAGTAGTGCAAATTAAATAATAACTTGCTCTGCTCTAGCAGATCAAGTTCTCATTCTTTATAACTATAGGGTCATTTGCATATATCCCATGTGCCTCTGATACAAGAGGTTTGGGAGGTCACTCAGTGGAAGTTTTAGCTTTGCTGGAGTTTTCATTTTGTTTTTACTGATTGTTTTTTTTTCAGTGACCTTGTCACTTATTGTTTTAGTTTGTTGTTTGGGATATTTTTGCAGTGACCCTAATGATAATGGACATCAGCTGGGTATAACAGCCCTGTGTTTCTTATTTCTAGTCAAGTGCTTTGCTTGTGTTGTGGAGTTTGTAGGAAGGTTCAGATATGTATATCTACAGCTATTGAAGTTAGTTTTATTGGCCTGAAATTGTACATTAGAGCAATGAAACAAGTTATGAGTCTTTAGTATTGCCAATTAGCTAAAACACCTGATGTTCATAAGGGTCATTTTATGTATATCCCATGTGCCTTTGATGCAATTGGTTTGGGAGGTCACTCAGTGGAAGTTTGAGCTTTGCTCGAGTTTTCATTTTATTTTTACTGATTGGTTTTTCAGTGACCTTCTCATTTATTATTTTAATTCTTTATAACTATGAGGTCAAACCACTGTAAAAGTGCCTATGGAGAAAAAGCACAAGGACATGAATGCAAACCAATCTTCAATTTTAAGCAGTTATGTTATTGTTTTTGTCCCTGGACTTGCATCTCTCATCTCTTGTTCCTTGCAATCAGAATTACTTGCTAATCTAATATCTACATACAAAGCCTTGGGCAGAGAGTGATCAAATGGGGTTAGTGCATTGGTGAGGGTAAAGTTTAAAAATGAATAATGATTTAAAAGGGGTCAGTCATAATTTCATGGCACCCTGTTATTTTGAAAGGAAATCCAGTATTTTTCAGAAAATATCAGACCGCTAAGAGGTATGCTATGAGTGTATTTTGTTTAAGAAATAAGGGTTATGGTTTCATTATGATTATGTGGGTGTGTATTTACCCTAGTCTCAAAAGCATAAGATTACAATTGTAAAAACAGGTTCTATATCAGAACATCAAATGATGAAAATCACGAACGCTCTAAAGGACAAAAATGCCAGACCTCAAAGTACTTTTTTTGAGATAGCCGTACAGTGAAGATCAGAATATTTGTCCTTTCCTCTCTGTAGTGTGATCTCAGAGTTGGAATATATATTTAGCAGGGGCTGCACCCCACAATAATGAGTTTGACGTCTGGCATTTTCACTCTTTAGAGCGTTTGCGATTTTCATCATTCGATGTTCTGATATAGACCCTAAATACGTTACATGTCTTCCAGCCTAGTTCTGTTCCATTAATATTTAGTTAATCTGATTTGTGAAGTCATACAGGTGATAGGCCTAAAGATGTTGGCATATTTTACAAGTGAGTGGTGTATCCCTGTTGAGGAATGCTTCACAATTAGGGAAGTCTTGCAAAGTAATTATTACTTTTAGAATGATCTGCATTCTTGTCTAGATTTCATATTCTATACTGATATATTCTGTTTACTACTGCCCAGGCAGACTTTTCCCATTGACAGTTTGCAAGTTGATTAAGGGAAAAGTAGGTGAAGTTTCTTTCTCAGGGGGGTCCCGATTCTTGCAGATAGAAGGGAGACTCCCAGGAGTAGACTCCTGGGGGGAGGGAGTAGTGTGAAGAAGCTGAGGCCTACATAATTTTTTTTTTTTGGCTGGCAGACTAAATTTAAGGAGCATTTATGTAATTATTAGAAGACAACAGCATAGGGCCATGATAATTTACATCAGTATCCTTTTTGCTTCATTGGTGGACTAGTTTTAAGTAAGAAGAGACAAGAAAACTTAGTGAGTTTTACATAAATCAGATGATTTATGGGTAGGCCTCAATACTGCGTACACAGCTCTCAACCTTCCATCCAAAATGAGGAGCACAAGCCCTCATAATGTGGAATAAATGGGCAAAATGAGGAACACACACTAACTGCTTACTAACAACTTCATCTAGGAAGGTCATAGGATGACTAAAATATGCTGTTTTTTCTTATAAAAGATCTTTTAATGAATTAATATGTTTCAGTTCTATTTACCATGCCTATCAGTTAAAAATTTCCTAACACTGAATGTTTGACAGACCCTTTCAATGTGGAACTTCAATTAAACATAAACTCTTTTAGTCCCCAAATGAGGTACGTTCCTTGTAATGAGGTGCACTTGAGAGGTATGCCCGTATAACAACTGAGAAGACTTGTTGTAAGGTTTTATATACTGGGAGGAACCAATAGGTGGTTTAACTGTTTGCTGTGTTACAGACATTAATATTATACTAGGAGTATGATCCCACTCCTTATGTCATACCTTCCTGGACATTTTTTTTTAATCTTTTGCCTTGATATGCTTCAGTAGTCTATCCCAAAGTCTAACATCTCGGGGCCAAATAATTTATGCTATTATATATGTAGATGTTTTTTTCTGCTCTACAAAGAATTACAGTGATGGTACTGAACTGGATTTAGTGCCCATATGGGTTATACTACAGCTGTGGTTTTCTGGTGTGTTGAGTTTTATATGTACAGATGGGGACAGGATTGGTGTACATAACTGGCAAAGTTTGGTTTCCTGAATATAATTTAAAGTTGTTTATGAAAGAGGTGGTATAAATGTGTTCCGTTATTTGCCCAAGATTTTAGGCCCCAAATATTTTTATGGCATTAGGGGGAAGAGAATTTATATGTTCTACATACTTTCAGTATCAGTGACTTAGCAGGTTGCACACTTGCCTCTGAAGCTAAAAGGATGAATGGCTGTGGGTTTTGTTCCCACATCAAGTGGTTGGATTCATTCCATCCCCATACTGACACTATAATGTACTTTAATGAGGACACTGCATCCCAGGGGTGCTGTTATTCAGATAAGATAGTAAACTAAGGTCCCAACTGCCTGACCTGATTGTAGCTCAGGTGGTTGTAAAAGACCTTCATAGCACCTATCAAACGACTAGGGGAATTATCCTGGCCAAACTTTTCTTAGTCAGTGTGAGTATCACCTTAGATATCTCCTGGAAATAGGTGTCTAGCCTCATTGACAAAAAGTCAGTAAATAAATGGCATTCCACATATTCAGGATTTTTTTTTCTGCAGCTGCCCCCAATTTAATGTGTTGATTGTGCCATGTTGAGTTATTTAAGTGCTTTATTTGGGATTTAAGAAGGTACAGAACACAGTCTAGAATTCTACTCCCTTATTCTACCATGGGCAAAGAATATAATGTTAAACTAAATGAAATGCTCGAGAAACTTTCCCTTATACTTGCAGCTAGCAACAACTAATTCATTCATAATAACCGTGCCAGGGACAAAGCCATTTAAACTAAGACCCCCACTCCCATACAGAGCTCTCCACCATAACTTTTACTGCATTTCAAAAGAGTAAAATGTACTGTTATTTACTTGTCCTTTTAGAAGTTTATTCATCTTTGAGAAGAATGTAGTGGGTATTTACTTACCCAATAGCCATTCCACTGATTGTTTTTTTACTCACTTTTACTCACTGAAACCAGGCTCTGCCCGCTCTGTTCCCCTACCCTAACCCCATCCACCCACCTGTAGAACAACTAAACTTATACATACTTAACCACACTGCCTTACTTCCTCACCAGTTGCAGTCTAACACCCCCTCCATACTAGTTCCATCCATTCTTTCATTAACATTTCTCAATTAGTACTACTAAACACAGACTACATTATAACTTACTATATCCCATATTCTACATCTGCACATCTCTGCACACACATAACACAGTTGCTACTATTAATAGTCAACATACACTAGACTCCTTAAATTATTACCTGTCCTCCCACTTTGCTCCAACCTCACTCTTCCACACTTACTTACACCACCATCAAAACACATTAGACGTATATCTATCACTCCTCTACCCACCCTTTACCCCTCTTCTCATCCCACATCAACCTTATCAAACACTACTTAAGATTCTCCATCTCAGGATGTCTATCCATATTACCAAACTACTTATCACACTAACCCTCCACACCCTCCTCATTACACTAGTATCTTGCTCTCACATTACCTCCTATCATATTATAGTACACAATGTGACTTATCCTCCCTCCCACACAACTTCAGTATTCACAAACCATTGCCTCACTACATTATTATAACTCCCAGTCTCTACAACACTTCCCATGCAGGGTTTCTTCCTATTAGATTCTTCCCAGTTCAGTCTAAGACCCACAATTCTATTAAACACACCACACTCATACTTAAATTACAAAAGCTTTTGCTACACATATACACCCAGTTACAACTCTCTGGTGACATCCATTCCAACCCATGTCCCAATACACAAGATCAGGATAACTACGTCACTACTCTTTGTTTTTCCTCACCTAATATACTAACCACTCACAGTAGCTCTGGCCTATTAATTCTAAACATTAACATCAGGAGTATAACAAAGTTCATAACCTGCATGCTAATCCTTCCCTATATTCACCAGATATAGTCATCCTAACTGAAACCTGGTTAAAACCAGTCAATAACAACACTGAAATTCTTCCTCCTGGATACAACATTCTATGCAGAGACCGACTAGACAAAAAAATGAGGTGGAATAGCAGTTCTATTCAAGCACAACCTAAAACTTAAAGCTCTTAACCTGTCAATTCCACACTTCAACAACACCAAATTGCTACTCTCTAAACTGGAAGTTAACCCCCAAAAATTCATAAATATAATTACATGCTATATTCTACCAGGTAACAACACAGCTACCCTTGAACACCTACTGGATTGGGCCACTAATTTAGTGCCACAAGAAACTATCCTTATGGGAGATTTCAATATTGGTTGGATAATGTGCTCCTCTCAAAACCCCACACATTTTATCAATTTTTATGGATTTAATCAAATCATCCAATCCCCCACAAAAAAATTGATAAGGCTACTAAAAAGGAATCCGTACTTGATTGGATCTTCATTAATAGACCTTCCCACTCCTTTCAGTCAGACTGCCTCTCTGGCAGCCTGAGTGACCATCTTCCAGCTTTTCTAATTCGACATTAAACTCAACACACCAAACAACTAACCTACTTTCTGATAAGATATAGAAAACAATTTAACTCCTCCAACTTCCTATAAGCATTACAAGCCTGCAACTGGGACTCACTTAAGCAATTACCCCTAGAAGAAGCTGTACAATTCTTTCATACTACTTTCTTAGACATCCTAGATACACATGCAAAACTTAGAACCATAAGACCCAAATCAAAGCCTGTCCCTTGCCTTACTAAAGAAACTAGAGCACTGCTAATAAATAGAGACAAAGCCTGGAAACACTGGCATTCCACCAGGTGCCAAGCAATAAAACAATCTTGCTCAGAACTCAAGAATAAAGCAAAAAATCCATTAAACAAGATAAAATTAACTATTACCAACATATACAGGTAAAACATCAAAAAATCATCAAAAGTTCTGGGCAGCAATTAATAACATTCTCCTTCCAGGTAAAACAACAACCCCCACCCCATCTACCACAAATACCACTGAAACCATAGCCACTCAATTGAACAAATATTTCATAGAAACCATAACTACCTTATCTAATCAATTAAACTCCCACCACTCCACTGTCCAACCCAAAACAAACATCATCTGTTCCTCCTTCACTTTCCAACCAGTCTCTACCAACTACATCAGAAATCTACTCAAAAAACTAAAACCTACCACCCTAGCCACAGACCAACTTCCAGCAGAACTATTGCAAATCGCTGCAGACAGAATAGCCTACCCTGTCAACCTCCATATCAATAGATCTCTTGTCAAAAAATAAAGTCCCTAGCATATAGAAAATCTCCCACATAATACCCCTATGCAAAGGTGGCAATACTACAGAGTTTACTAATTATCATCTAATAGCCATACTGCCCCCGTTATACAAAATCCTTGAATGATGCGTACATAAGCAAATCATGGATCACTTACAATCAAACAAACTACTAACAAACTCCCAGCATGGCTTTTGTCCATCCTACAGCACCACTACTGCTTTAATGTCCTTCACCAATACAGTAAACCATCACAGAAACAATGGGAAATTTGTATCAGCTATCTTCCTTGACCTATCTAAGGCCTTTGACATGGTCTCACACAGAAAACTTATTCAAGTTCTAACCAACTTCAACATCACCTAAAACATTTTTTCTTGATTCCAAAGCTACTTAGAAGGTTGTCAGAAGTTTGGTCAATGACAAACTGACCTCTCCCCTCTTTTTTGACATCCACATCTCTCAAACCATTAAATATGTCCACAAAAATTAGGTATTCTCTACCAAAATTGACAGTTTCTTATCAAACATGCTAAATCTACCATTGCACATATCCATCTTCCATCTACCCTCCTTTATGCCTCCCCAGTACTTACCAACTTATGAAAGACTAATACAGCCAAAATTGAATCCTGCTATAATAAAATAGCCAGGATCACCACTGATTCCCCTTTCAGATCACATCACTGCTCTGCTCTTAAACAACTCAGCTGGCTAGAACTTCCTCATCTCCTTCTATATAACTAGCTGACCTTTGCCCACAAAATTCTTCACCAACCTGCTAAAACCTCTTCCCTTCATGACTTAATACTTCCACAATCCAAGAACAGAACACTCGACTCTAGTGATAGAGTACTACTGCAGGTAAAAAAAGCTAACAATGCAGAGTACTATTGCAGGTAACAAAAGCTAACAATGCAGAGTACTACTGCAGGTAACAAAAGCTAACACTGCAGCTGGTGACTACCTGTACTACTGCAGGTAACAAAGGGTAACAATGCAGCTGGTGAATGCCTGCTCTCCAACTACATATCAAAACATGGAACCCTGTACAAGCATGTTAATAGCTTCATAGAGGCAGCAGTACCCACCAGGAAAAAGTACAGAAGTAACTCAATAAACTAGCCAACCTGGTAGAATCACAAGATCAATCAGCAATATAACAGGGGGAAGAAAATCATGGCAAAAATTAGGGGGTGCAGCACCCAGCAGGATGAAAGTACTCTCATCAAACTAAACAAACAACTCAGAGGACAAATAAAGTCTACGAAAGCCAAATTTGAGGTGTTTGGCCTCCCAGGCCAAGGACAACAAAAAAGCATTCTTTAGCTATGTCTGCAATCTCAAAGGCAATACACAATTGTGTGCAGAGTTCATTGTACATGGAGCCACCTATACTGAGTCAGAAGATATAGCAAACCTCCTGACTGATAAATTCAGCTCAAACTTTACCCCTCTCTCCCCCTCAACCTTCCCTCAGGAAATATCATCAAATATAACTCCCTCTACTATCACTAGGGAACAGGTCCTTAATGCTCTCTTGAAGACCAAGAACACTGCATCAATGAGCCCAGACAATATCCCAGGATCCCTTCTAAATAGCATGAAATATGACATATCAGGGCCTCTAGAATTACTATTTAACTGTAGCCTCATGAATGGAGAAAGGCAACAATCATCCCTCTGTGCAAAAGTGGGCCATCTACAGACCATGGAAATTACAGACTAATAAGTCTCACTAGTCTTATATGTAAAGCCATGGAAAGAATTATCATGAAGATGATCAATAGAGATATAGTAAACCTCCAGACACTGGACCCAACCCAGTTTGGTTTCCTCAAGGGCATATCATGTCTACTAAACTTGGTGAATTTCTTCAAGAAGATCACCAAAGCAATGGATGAGGGCAAAGTCATTCACACTGCCTACTTTGACCTGGCCAAGCATTTGATACAATACCTCACTCGGGTATCGTTGACAAACTCAAGAGGTTAGGTACAAACTTGTATGTCACCCGGGGGATAGCCAAATGGCTCACACACAGGACCCAGGAAGTTAGAATTGGGGAGTCCACCTCTATATAGAGGCCAGTCACAAGTGGAGTTCCTCAGGGATCAACCCTTGGACCGCTCATTTTTGGCATTTACTTCTCAGAAGTCAAGGCCAATGTCAGTGGTCTCTGGCTGACTAAATTTGCAGATGATTGCAAATTAGGACCTGTCATTGAATCTCACACTGACAGAAATGTTCTCCAGGAGTGGCTGGCACAGACAAACAACTGGTGTCAGAGCCATGGACTAAAACTAAATGCCAAAAAGTGCATAATAGTATGCTTTGGGAAGTCATCCATGCCTGGTGACTATTATATTGACAACACACCCCTTAGAATTGACCCAGTGGTGAGGAAATCATTCTATCAGGGATGCAACTTATAAACAAAGGTATGGCATCTAAGTCCAAGGAAGTCATTGTTCTGCTGTATTTGGCATTCATCAGACCTATCATTGAGTATAATGCCCCATTTGGTAAGTACCTAACCAGGCATATCCAACAATTGGAGTGTCCACAGAGGTTCCTCACTAAAAGAAAAGTAAGTAATATGTCCTATGCAGACCGCCTCAAGGCCCTATCCCTGTATTCTGTCTCCTACAGGCTTTTGAGGGAAGATCTATGCCTGGCATACAGGGGCATTGTCATACCCCACTCTGATTAACTTCCTGCATATCAACAAAGCAAACAGCACCAGAATTACCTATTCTAAAGACTTAAACCATGCCTGTGATACAAATAGGACCTGCTGGAGAGATGGGTGTGTATCCCAGAGACTACCCCATCTATGGAACAGGCTCCCCATCCATGTGAAGCAGAGTTCCTCCCTAACTCACTTCAAGTGTAACTTGGACAATTGGATGGAAATCCAGAAATCTATCCCTGGTTTGGCACCTATGTCTCTAATGGACGAAGGTAACCTGTAAATGGGTCATCTCCCAGGCCCATGCTTACACTTATCAAGGATATCAGAACTTGTCAGAGATTTGGGATGCATGGCTAGGCTTAAAAAGGCCCCTGTGGTCATTAGTCTAGTAAACACCTATGAACCTGTGACCCTACAAACTCTCCCCAACAACATAGTAGCTAATTCATCCTTACCAAAGTCTCATTTGTGCAACACCTGGCTATGCTGCTGTACCAACCTTGGTTAATTCACACTATGCTTCTGAAACTGTCTAGCCCATTTACATCAACTAGAGATCAGCGTTACTAACTTTGAACTTTGTCACTCTTACCTCACTTCTCCCATCTAGTTCTTTACTGATAGTTCCTATAGGAATATAATCTCCAGTGAGTAAGGTTACTTTCACAGAAACCTTACCTAGAGTATTATCAGACCTGCACCATATTCTTTTACTGTTAGTCCTCAGTACATTATTTACTGTTAATTCTGTTTGCTGTATCTGTCTGCATCCAGGTCAACTGTCACATTTGCTGAAACTTAATAATTAGTTATACATAGTAGGGAATCTCATTTTACTGTGTTTGATTAAGTTGTACATAGTCATCTATTTTTTTCAGTTGTACCATGTGTAATTCAGTTGTTCCATGTTTATTTCAGTTGTATTTTGTCATTTTACTTTCTCATTTAATTTTTCTATTTTTTCATGTAATTTTTCTGCTCATCAATTGTATTCAATACATTGTTAATGTCTCTTGGTTGTGGAGCTTTTCCCCCCGGGCCTCCGCTGAAAAAAATACCTGTGTCCAGTCAGACTTTCCTGGTTAACAAATGTAAAATAAATAATACTGGACTCTGTTCACATTCATGTGTTCTAGGCTATTTATTTATTTATTTGACATTTGTTAACCGGAAAGTCTGACTGAGCTTGTGCCCTTTTTCAGAGGAGGCCCAGGGAGAAAAGCTCCACAGAACAATTATACCTGAAAGAAATTCAACAGGAATTGAAGTAAAATACAATAAACATGCACAAATTCATGCAAGAAAGAGGCAGGAGGTATCAGCAAAGTGGCAGAAAAAAGTAGATAAGAACTATCTTAGGAGGACTATTATGATATACATAGCAGTTGGTTTGACATGTTACAGTAAGATTTCTGAGATGAGGTCAGAGGTTGATAAACATTGCAACACACAGTAGGCTGGTTTAGACAGCATTATTGGAGGAGAGGATGAAGCGGGAAGGAAAGTGAGGAGGGGATAAGATAATGGAGTAGAGTGGGAGAGATTTCAAGGGAGATGTTTGCAGTGACACGTCCAGGTGCTGAATAGGTAATTTCTGAGAGATTTCTTGAATTCATGGATATGGGTAATATTTCTCAGTGTTGTCGGAAGCTTATTCCATGAAAGTGCAGGAAGGTAACTGTAGAGATTTTGTCCAATATATTTTTTGGGTTTGTAAATCTGTAAGACACATTGGTCTGAGCTTTTAAGGGAGCGTAGGGGGTTATAGAGGGAGATGAGAGTGGGTATGTTAGGGCAAGAGGAGGGCTTGTTCAGGATAGCTTGAATGATGAGAAGCTGAGTAAATAAAAGTTGGTTTGGAAACTCTAGCCAGCTAAGCATTTGGGGAGCATGACAGTGGTGTGTCAGGGAGTCCTAGATGTAGTGATCAGATTTTTCTACACTCATTATGATAAATTCTTTGGCTTAATGGGTGGTTGTTTAAGCCCATCTCTCTGAGCTGAGACATGAGACACCAGTGTTCAGCAAGTCACATTCTATTTGTTTTGTAAATTACCCTTTGCCAAAAGAGACTTTCCCAGAACACAGAGTTACATGGAAACTTTGATGGTGTTATCCTCCTGTTTCTTAGAGCTATAAGGAAGATGTTGCCTTCTTTCATACATTTATCATGACCTTGCATTTCCAGATTAAACCTTTGAAGTCCAAGAGGTTCCAGCTTTTTCTCAGCCCATTGCATCTACCAGGTATCTGTTATACTAGTAAACACCATTAGGTGTTTGGTATACAGCCTGTTATTTCAGAAGAATCTTCATATAACTGGAGTTTCATGACTGGTAAGAGTAAAGATTTAATGCAGTGATGGAACAAGGTTTATATGTCTTTTCAGAAAAAGAAGTATTCACAATTCAGTCATGTTTTGCATCTTTTTCCAAACAAGGATGTTTTCCTTCCTTCAAGACAGAACGCTAAAGTGACAGCACTGACATTTCACATTATTGCTCGAGATATATTCTGTCACCAATGGCTCAGAGTGGCTCACTTGTCTGTCTACAGGTTTTGTATGTAAGGACATCTACTTTAGTGTATTTGTAGTCTACCCGTGGGTAGTAGGTAAATGTTTTACAGTTTTGTATCCTTTCTAGTGGGAGGGAAGCTGGATCTTTCCCTAGCTATGTATATTGATGGAATCCTGTATGCCAGGCTTGGTTTATGACTGTATGGTTGCTATAATGCAATAAGTTGTAGGTTAACTGTAATTTGAACTAGAAGACTTATTAGGAGAGGATCTGTAGCACTCCAAAGCTGATCAGGAGGAGACTGGAAAATATTTGCTTTCCTAGATTTCTGGGGTGACTTGGAGGTGCCATTGCTGAATTCCATTGACATTCATGTGTAAAGTAACATGATTTCACTATGAGTACCACAAATATCTTATCTTGTGTTTTGCTATAGTTGTTAAGGTCATAGTTTCTCTGTGCTTATATTTTATATATAATCAGGAGTTTCAGATTTCAGAGATATTAAAGAATGTTGTTGCCAATTTTGAAATGTATGATATCAGGATCTGAGAAAGGGAAAATGGGTGATTGTTCTAAGGAGGCCTTGCCTTCCTCTGTTTCACCATTTAATTGTAGACTGAAGATGAGAATGAAATTGATATTACAAGTATTTGGCTCTTTCGGTATGAGGAGAGGTCAGTCCCCTACTCTTTTTGATAAGTGTAGTGGGATGGTTTACATCTACCTAAGCTACCACCAAGTCAGGCAGGTGGGACCACAGTTTAACACCTTCTACAAAGCCCAACACCCTCCCCCTTTTAATACTGCACTGCACTGCAGTGTCAGCAGTGGAACATTAATCTTGGTATTGGATGTCAGTACAGAACCCACAAACTTCTGATATGCCTGATATCAAGGGAAATATACTATCTGCTGATCCACAAAAACAATGGTTTTAATGAGATGGTACAAGTGATCCAGAGGTGTACTACAAACATAAGAACAGTGCATAAAGTATTAAACATGGTAAGTGTAAGTACATGTCATGTAATGTCATATGGAAATTAATGTAGGGTATAAAAAATGAATAACAGCAATAAATGTATTACAGATAGTAGGATACATGCTAAACCAGAGAAAGAGAGAGAGAAAGATATGGAACAGAAACAAGTGAATCAAAGTATAACAATACAAACAGAAAACAGTAGCATCATATTAAAACCATGCAAAAAGCAGTAAAGAGCTGAGCTGGTAATGTTCTGATGTAATGGCTCTAAAACACCTGGGTGAAATCAACTCTTTCCTGAGTTTACCAAGAAGATAAAAAAGCTCATCTGCAAAAGTTGGGTGGCTTAACCCCCACAATCTCCAAGCAGGGGGTTTACTGTCTGCACTTATAATCAAATCTGTAACCTCTAGACTTGAGTAGGGATATTTATTTATCTATGTATGCCTGTACATATGTATGTTTGTATGTATTGCATTTGGTTACAAGGAAAGCCCACCTGGGTAGGAAACCCCTTTAAAGTGGGGGCCTGGGAGAGAAAAGCTGCAGCAAAAAAAAAAAAAGTATTATATAATCAACGGAACAGATTACTTTGTATGCCATATGCAATACAATAGGTAAAAGAAAAACAAACAGAAAATACAATATTTTAGTAGTAGGAAGAAAGTTATATAGAGGGTTTTATATATATATATATATATATATATATATATAAATATATATATATATATATATATATATATATATATATATATATATATATATATATATATATATATATATATATATATATATATATATATATATATATATATTGTAAGCAAAATATAGAATTATTACTAAAATCATAAATTACACCATGAAGATTTTACATTAATTTAGTTCAGCTTTGAAACACATTCAAAAACTGAGAAAACTAATAATCTCATGCATATCAAAACTAGCCCTAAGTGGAGACATCCACCCCAACTCTGGCCCTACCATCTCCAACCCCAATCCTCATAATCAGACTAGAAACCACAACTTCTCCCATATTACAGCCAATAGAAAGCCAAGTGACTTCCTTCTACTAAGCCTAAATATTAGAAGTATATCCAACAAAGTCCATGAACTCCATGCCACCATTGACTTATACTCCCCAGATATTGTCATCCTGACAGAAACCTGGCTAAAACCTCACATTACCAGTGAGCAAATACTCCCTACAGGTTATGGCATACTAAGAGTAGACCGCTAAACAAAAAGGAGGTGGTGTAGCTATAATATTTAAACAGCATCTAAACATCCAGATCTTAAAATCATCAGCTCCACAAATAGGCAATGAAGAAATAATATATACCAACCTCAAAATTAACCAAACCAAAACCATCAACATAACTGGATGCTACTTCCCACCTGGCCAAAACATCCCTCCACTAGAAAACCTCCTCAGCTGGTCTTCCCACCATCTCCCCCAAGAAACTATCATCTTAGGTGATTTCAATATTGACTGGCAATCCTGTTCTGGCAACAATCCAACCCATCATGTACACCTTCATGGCTTCACCCAACTAGTCCAGTCACCAACAAGGATAAATAAAAACTCCAGCAAGCACACTACCCTGGATTGGATACTAGTCAGTAAGAACCCCCAGTCATATATAACAGGCTGCTTATCAGATAGCCTCAGTGATCACTCCCCAACATTCCTACTCAAAAAATACCTGTACCAAGCTAAACCTGTCATCTATCGTCAAATCGTAAAAATAAACTTTAACCCACTCACATTCATCTCATCCCTCAAAGAATGTAACTGGCATGCTCTAAAGTACCTCAGTCTAGATGACGCAGTTGAATTTTTTAATACTACCTTCCTGAACATCCTTAATTACCATGTCCCCATAAGATTTTCCAGAACCAAAGCACAACCCTCCCCATGGCTACAGAAAACCACTAAGTCAGAAATGAAAAACAGGGATAAAGCCTGGGAGCACTGGCGCAAAACCAAAACCCCCGCAGCTAGACAAACATTCCTAGAAAAACGCAATAGTCAAAAAGCTAATAAAACAGGACATGTATTTGAGTCTGGCTTATCACATAGTTTTGGTTTTAAGGCTGTAGAAGTTATATCTGAGGACTCACGGGGGTGCGACCTCAGGAATTTTACTGAGGAGAGAGAGTTGCACTGGATTTTAAAGCTTTTTGCTGACAAGAAACCTGGACTCAATGACAAGGTATCTTTAAAGCCTGTGTTGAAGTCTAAGGGTTTACTAGATAATTTCTGCCTTCATTTGATAGGCTAATTGATTGTTTTAAATTGTATATAATGTGGCCTTGTTATGTGAAATGTTTGTCTGAAGAAGCACTTTGTGTGAAAGTGCTCACCTTTTTTACCTGCTTTTTTGTGGTTTTATTAAAGGACTTTACTTCAGCCGTGTCACTGGAATTTCATTCATTTTTTGCTACTTTGTTCTGTTGTTTGTGAAGGCTTCCCAGTCACGCTCATTGGAGGTTTGTTTTTACTTATGTCTCTAATAGACACAGACAGCCTGTAAATGGTTCATCTCTCTGGCCCCTGCTTTTAAATGTCTCACCTCTCAATCCCCTGCTCGCACTAGTCAAGGGTACCAGAATTTGTCAAAGATTTGGGATGCATGGCTAGGCCTAAAAAGGCCCTTGTAGTCATTAGCCTAGTAAACATCTATGAACCTGTGAACCTAATCCCTAATGATATCACCTACTCTGAGCCAAAGGATAGCAACTATACTGGCAGACAGGTTTAGTGCAAAATTTACCAAGTAATAGCCTTCAAAACATTGAAATTGAATCACCAATGCCACCTCATATCTTAAAAGAACATGTTCTAACATTGCTCTAAAAAGCCAGAAAATACCACTTAACTGTGATCACACCATATACTGTATATTAAATAGTGCCAACCCTTGCAGAGCCTCTACTAAACTTGTTCAACTTAAGTTTAGCAACTGGGATCCTCCTCCATAAGGGAGCCCCCACCCCTGACCAAGGAAAGTACAAAGCAATCAATCTGACTAACTTAACCTGTAAGACCAAAAATATTTTATACCATCATCCTTAGCAGTCTGACTTTGTAAAGAAAAGATCATATCTGCTGAACCTAATGATTTTTTTCAAGAAAGTCACAGAGGCTGTGGATGTGGTCACGCAGTCCTCTTTGGGCCTGGCCAAGGCCTTGCACATCATCCCGCTTCAGATATTGTTAGCAAGCCTCTAAATCACACATCTACATAGATGAATTGGCAACTGGCTAAAAAGCAGAATCCACGTAGTTAAAGTAGCAGGCACTAACAATAAAGCAAAGAAGTAACTAGTGGTATACCTCAAGTATCAATTCTGGGATCCCTCCTGTTTGGGATATACTTCTCTGACCTGTACACAGCTAATCTTGATCTATAGGCAAACACTATGCTATCAGTCTGTAAACCATTACAAACCTAGCCAATAAACATAGACTATAATCAAACCTTGTTTCTTGTAGCTGTGAGATAAAGATCTTAACCATTATACCAGCCCTATGCCTAATAAACTTTGTTGATGACTGCAAATTAGGTGCAATTTTCAAATCATCCCTTCCTACAGTGTCCCTGCAACAAGAACAAAACCTCACAGTACTGAAAAATGGTTGCAACAAAATGCAAACATATTGTAACATTGCTGCTTTTAGTAAAATGTCCTCAGCCTATGACATAGAGACCACGCCACTCCAAGCTAAAACTACAGTTTGGTCCACACATCCCTTTCTTTCAACCACCACCATGTATCATCAGTAGTGAAAAAAACATTCTATTTAGCACAACTGATAACTGTTGTTGTTGTTGTTGTTGTTGTGTCTTTCGGCTTATCCCGGTTAGGGGTCGCCACAGCGGAACTCCGGTCCGCTAATGTTTGGTAGTGGATTTTTATGTGCCGAGTTACCAGCCTGATGCACAACCTTCACTAAGGCACACTCATTCACGCATGTCTCCACACAGAAGGCACTCTAGCTGAGAATGGAATGGGACAACATCTTGCTGTGAGGCAACAACGCTACCGCAGCACCACTACCACGGGTAAAGCCATCTTATTCAGGTTGAATGATTTTATTCTCTCTCACTCTCTATAATCAGCTTTAATTAGACAGAGTATTAAGTACAATGTTCCCTTTAGTATGTACCTGGCCAGAAAAATAGCCCAGCTAAAAAGACCACAGTGGTTCCTGGCTAAAAAGCTAACTAACCTAAATACCCTGGGATACAAAGACAGACATAAAGTCCTATATTTATACTTTATATTACCACTTATGTGGTGATCTGTATCTTGCATTTGGCTCTCTTATGGACCCAGCTCTCTGGAACTATGACACCCCCATAAGACCATCAGGTCTACAATCACTAAATCTAAACACTGAAACATCCACCAATGTATAAACAAAACACAATGAATGGATAGATTAATTATCCAACATTTACCTCTTTTTCTCTCATTTTCCCCTTACATGTGAAACAGACCAACACACTATCACCTTTCAAAAATGGCACTGAAAAATGGATGAGCATCTGCAGATTTATTTTGCGCCTAACTTATTTTGCCCTCTTGGAAGCAGGAGGTGCACCATGAGTGTGGGTGTCAGCAAGGCATAAATAGTCTCATAACGTAATTGGCTTCTAATTCCCAAGGATCATATCATAAAAATCTCCATTAGGCTCACATTATTGCATAGTCACCTGTTTGGCTCCAGTCCTGTTTTTCTGACTTGAACATATTACATTCATGAACCTCTGTACAGGGAGAAACTCCCCTCATCCCCTAAATAAAGCATGCTGCAATGCCTTAGCTCACAGAGGGAGGTAACATTTATCTGGGGTGCTTCTGATGTTTAAAGGCTTCAGCAAAACAAATTCACATAAATTGATTTTGTTAGATCTTATGTTAGACAATTGTCATGCTTCTGACTGACAGCTGTAAACACATGTATGTGAAATGATAACAAAGTGGGGATAAGTTCATTATGACCCATCTCTACATACAATGCATAATGCAACACTATGCAAGTGCTGTCTGTCAAACAAATAGTGAACTAAGAGTGAGTTTGCCATAAAACAAGTGCAGATATTTTAGACTTGATTATAGCTTTGTGCTTCTGGTGCATGAAGGTTTAATGAGAGACAGAAGGAGACAGACAGACAGACAGACAGACAAAATCAGTGCAGTTAACAACAATAGGTGGTCATGCAGTCCAGAGTTTTCTATTGTACTTGAAGTTCAGATAAGCTCAGTACTAATCCAAACTAAAAAGAAAGAGCAGTCAGACATCATGAGGAATACCAGATGCAGAAAGTTGCACGTGGCTACAGAATGGTGGGTAGCAGATGTAAATATCATGGTTATGAAACAGTGATCTCATTCCCATTTGTCTTAATATTAACAAGAAAGCTGTCAATTGCAAACCATAGGTTCCTCAATTTAACTGAGTGAAAATCAAATATTGTATGCTAAGAAGTGGTATTTAACATTTTAAATTTGGGAGGGCAGAATAAAGATCCCTTTATTGACACAGATTATCCTGTCCTCTGGGAAAATATTAATTTTGTCAACAGTGATTTTTTCAGACAACTACTTCTGATCCAAAAACATTCATGTCACATGCATTAATTTTGATATGTGCCATAATTATTAATGAATTTTCAAGCATGCCTTTTTTCAATGATATGTGAAGTCATTCTTCAGTTTCACACCTGTAAGTAAAACTACTTTTTGTTTTCTTAAACCAGGCTAAGTACTTTATTGTGTTATACTGACAGCAAATTAACAGGTTTTATAACATTTCTAAGAAAACAGTGAGCATACTTGGTTATTGTTTTATTTTTATAAAGATTATTATTTCTATAAAAAATAATGAATGTGGCATGATCTTTACAGCAGTAATCAGTAGAGTTCATTAGTGTGTAAATAGAAGCCAGCTTTGAATCAAACCAGGCAAGTAGTGCACACAAAGGCAGATAGAGACAGCCAAATTATTTATCTCTTAATGTCTTAAATTGTTTATGAAAAAGTTTTGTTACAGTGTAATGATATACTTTTATCTTCTAAACCAGAACAACTATATTTTAATCTGGCATGACAAGCTTACTTAGTTGTGAATAATATTTATGACAGAGACAAACTCAAAACATCTGGATTCAGTTAGCACACTGTAACTGCCAGCATTCTGTATTCATCTAAATTTCTCCGAGGGAGACAGCCACTGTGACAAGAGTAGGGATATGATAAGATTTAACTCATGCAGTGTCGAGAGCATCTTACAGAAAAGTTTGTAAGATTCTATCATGGACTGTTAAGACATTAAAGTGGAAAATTGACTGAAAAAGCACTAAATCCTC